>NW_018478061.1:0-1839 GCF_002113885.1 Mizuhopecten yessoensis | reverse complement strand
TACTAGAATATACAATGTAGTTACTGTGAAGGATATTTCCTTTACGAGAATATACAATGTAGTTACTGTGAAGGATATATATTAAAAAAAACTTATATATTTTTGTTTTTATATGTTTACATAACACAGCAAAATAAAATCCTGATATTTAATTACGAACTTGTGTAAAATTTCAAATGACACTTACGTGGGTCGTGAAATGGAACAAGGACATAGTTATATAAGGGTTTTTCTCTTCGTTCCTGAGTCTGTTTAAGGATGTTTTCGGCACCAACAATAACTTGTACCAGGTCATCGTACATGGACCCTGTGATATCAAAGACGAAAGCTAATGAGGCTGCACCATTGGGCACCTGTCCTCTCGTCGCTGGCTGTGCAGTCACACAATGTATAGAGATGATGGACAGGAAGATAAATAACGGTATCCAACAGTTACAACACTTTAACATATTCATGTTGATAAAGAGAAATCACAGAACTGCTCACTGGAATATATATTACATCGACGTTTTCCGTTAAGTGTTTTTTTTCGATTTAAAAAGATCTGTACAGTTTATGAATGAAGACAGATACAATCTGTTGATATTATCAGTTCCATGACATTTCAGCAACAGAACTTGCACACTTTTTCTCAAGCCACATCGTACACCAAAGAAATCAGAACTATTCCCATGTATTGACAATCCACACAACTTTTTTTCACATGGACTTTTCCAGAGTAGACTTCATAAAATACATCAAGACCAACAAGGAGAAGTCTTGTTATCGCTTCACAATACCTTCACAGGCAGGTCAGGATATGACCTCTCCTGCAGATATGACTATCTCCAATCTTTCTTTCCTTTTTATAGTAATTTTTTCCAAACAAAGAGGTAAAGTGTGGAGAACTGTGAGTCACAGACTGTAGGTCTGTGTGCCCACGGATATGTTTAGAGCCAGCGGGCTGCAGTGCTTCTCCTAGCCTAACCTCTACAACTGTGGGAGTTTGTGACTCTCACACACAACTTTTTCATCTAATTTGCTGTAATGCTCACAATTGATACACCCTTATGTTAACATATGTTTACATACTTAAAGTCCTAAAAACCTCTCTAGTACGGGACAAGATTGCAGCAGGGGGATTCCTCTTAAATGTACAGCATCGAATGTCCCACTACAGATTAGGATGCTGAATGAAGCATCTCCTATCAGAAACCCAGCAGGAAAAGATACACTGTAGCAGCAGTGATAAATGTTTACATCCTATTTAAATATTGAGATCTTATATCTGTATCAAATGACAGAAACTTCACATAGTTACACATACTTTAAATATAAAATATTACTATATAGCAGTGCGATTGAAGATAATACCAAACCAAAACCTGAGAAATGTACTGGTTATTACAGTAATTCCTAATATGTTATTGGAAATTTAGTTGACAAAATTTTACAATAAACTCAATTCAATGTTAATTTTTTATTTTTTTTCTTGTAATTACCTCGGTCTTAGATAGCTAACTCAATGGTAATTACAAAGTAAAATGAATGCAAATACAACAATATATAAAAATACAAATACAACAATATATAAAATAAAAATAAATAAGTATTACATGTACATGCAATATTCAAGTCAATCATATCCCTAACTTGTAAATAAACAATAACATTCTAAAACTCCAAGACTTTACAATATGGTTTATATATCATGAATATACATTATAATGAATAAAAACACTGCAATCTTTAAGCTTTATTATTTTTGTCATAACCAAAAAGGTTTAAAGATAATATATTTTCAATTTTTAAGTTATTTTGTGATTATAAGAACATGTAAATGTATTAAACTAGAACTGT
>NW_018478060.1:0-1839 GCF_002113885.1 Mizuhopecten yessoensis | reverse complement strand
TTTCCTTAGACATGCAAGGGCAGTGTTCAGTAGGATATCTCCTTACACGTGTAAGGACATTGGTCAGTAGGTTCTTTCCTTAGACATATAAGGACAGGGGTCAGTAGGTTCTTTCCTTAGACATGTAAGGACAGTGGTCAGTATGTCCTTACCTTAGACATGTAACGGCATTGATCAGTAGGTTCTTTCATTAGACATGTAAGGACAGTGGTCAGTATATTCTTTCCTTAGACATGCAAGGGCAGTGGTCAGTAGATTCTGTCCTTAGACATGTTTAGGCAGTGGTCAGTAGCATCTCTCCTTAGACATATAAGGACAGTCGTCAGTAGATTCTTTCTTTAGACATGAAAAGACAGTGGTCAGTAGGTTCGCTCCTTAGATGTGTAAGGACATTGGTCAGTAGGTTGTTTCCTTAGACATGTAAGGACAGTGGTCAGTAGGTTCTTTCCTTAGACATGGAAGGGCAGTGATCAGTATATAAGGACAGTGGTCAGTGTTCTTTGCTTAGACATGCAAGGGCAATAGTTAGTAGGAACTTTCCTTAGACATGTTAAGGCAGTGGTCAGTAGCATCTCTCCTTAGACATATAAGGACAGGGGTCAGAAGGTTCTTTCCTTAGACATGGAAGGGCAGTGATCAGTAGGTTCTTTCCTTAGACATATAAGGACAGTCGTCAGTAGATTCTGTAAGGTTAGTGATCAGTAGGTTCTGTCCTTAGACATGCAAGGGCAGTGGTCAGTAGGCATGTAAGGACAGTGGTCAGTATGTCCTTTCCTTAGACATGTAAGGTTAGTGATCAGTAGGTTCTTTCCTTAGACATGCAAGGGCAATAGTCAGTAGGAACTTTCCTTAGACATGTTAAGGCAGTGGTCAGTAGCATCTCTCCTTAGACATATAAGGACAGTCGTCAGTAGATTCTTTCTTTAGACATGAAAAGACAGTGGTTAGTAGGTTCGCTCCTTAGACGTGTAAGGACAGTGCACGTGGTCAGTAGGTTCTTTCCTTACACATGTAAGGACAGTGGTCAGTATGTCCTTTCCTTAGACATGTAACGGCATTGATCGGTAGGTTCTTTCATTAGACATGTAAGGACAGTGGTTAGTGTATCCTTTCCTTAGACATGTAAGGGCAGTGGTCAGTAGGATCTGTCCTTAGACATGTTAAGGCAGTGGTCCGTAGCATCTCTCCTTAGACATATAAGGACAGTCGTCAGTAGATTCTTTCTTTAGACATGAAAAGACAGTGGTTAGTAGGTTCGCTCCTTAGACATGTAAGGACAGTGGTCTGTAGTTTCTTTCCTTAGACATGCAAGGGCAGTGGTCAGTAGGTTCTTTCCTTAGACATTAGTAGGTTCGCTCCTTAGACATGTAAGGACAGTTGTCAGTAGGTTCTTTCCTTAGAAATGTAAGGGCAGTGGTCAGTAGCATCTCTCCTTAGACATAAAAGGACAGTCGTCAGTAGATTATTTCTTTAGACATGAAAAGACAGTGGTTAGTCGGTTCGCTCCTTAGACATGTAAGGACAGGTAGATTCTTTCTTTAGACATGAAAAGACAGGGGTTAGTAGGTTCGCACCTTAGACGTGTAAGGACTGTGGTCAGTAGGTTCTTTCCTTAAACATATAAGGACAGTAGTCAGTAGATTCTTTCTTTAGACATGAAAAGACAGTGGTTAGTAGGTTCGCACCTTAGAGGTGTAAGGACAGTGGTCAGTAGGTTTTTTCCTCAGACATGCAAAGACAGTGGTCTGTATGTTCTTTTCTGAGACATGCAAGGGCAGTGGTCAGTAGGTTTGGTCCTTAGATGTGCAAGGACAGTGGTCAGTAGGTTCTCTCCTTAAA
>NW_018478059.1:0-1838 GCF_002113885.1 Mizuhopecten yessoensis | reverse complement strand
CATACACTACTGTAGTTATTTAAATCAGATACGTTACTATATATCACAACATCATGTTAGGGCATATGAGTATCTGTCTTCATGCAACCACGGACTTAGATAGCAATCTAATCTAATTCCGTGTTAAAAAACCCCACAAAAACGAATGTTTTAATAAGCATATATGTCGTGTTACAGCTACACGAAACTGAACCAAAGTGTTAACAAATACACGTGTTTAGGCCTCCGTCACACAATCAGGATGTTTAATGCCGTCCTTGATTGGACCACGGAATTAGATAAGCTAAGTCCGTGCAGAGACGTATAATACAGAGATTGGCAACTTGCTCTTGGCCTTACCATGCCCATCGGTCACTGATAACCGGATATCATATCGCGAGTTACGCTTCACCTGAGCCATATTGGATATACGGTTCGCTGTATTAAATAATATTTTCCTGTTCAAAACATAATTATGCCATGAGAAAACATCAAAAATCAACGTAATATTAAACCCGTAGCTAGCTGAGATTTCCATGCGGTTTGGGAGTGCTACATTCGATGTAAACTTAAATGATTAAGTTTAGAAAACACCAAACATCGAAAGATTGCACCTCGTGGCTGTGTTTACATATCGGTAATGATTCTGGCTTCAGGAGAACACGAACTTCATTTTTGTTCTTTCGACAATTTCAAAAAAGTTTTCAGACACTAATTATTGGATAACATTTCTAACCAGGAAATTAAAATGAGGTTGTTACAATACTTGCAAATTTTCATAATTTAGCTATGAAAATACAGTCATTCTGAGTAAACAAGTTAAAATGGCGGCTTGGATGTGTGAGGGTTATTTCTATCATGACAAATTAGAACACGAACTTCGTTTTTGTTCTTTAGACAATTTCAAAAACGTTTTCAGAAATCAATTATTTTATGATATTTCTAACCAGGAAATTAAAATGAGGTTGTTACAATACTTGCAACGTTTCATAATTTAGTAATTTAGCAATGAAAATACAGGTTTTTAAGAATAAACAAGTTAAAATGGCGGCTTTGACGTGTGAGGTTTTTTTTCTTTCTTAACACATTAAAACACGAACTCCTTTCTAATTCATTTTTTAATTTCAAAAACATCTTCAGATATTTATTCAAACATGATATTTCTAGACAGCTTTTTCAAAATAAGGTTTTTACAATACTTGCAAAGTTTGAAAATTGAGCTCTGAAAAAACGGCGGCTGTGATGTGCGAGGGAATTCCTTTCATGACACCGGCACTCCACTCTCGTTTGTTATTTTATTTCAATAACGTATTCAGATATTACATTATATTTCTAACAAGCTTCTTTATATGAGCCATATATCTAGGATATGTGACATGTTGACACGAACTAACGAATACACGATCGAATTATCATAGGTAACTCACTGACCAGACTATCGTCACCAGGATCGATAAGCTGTCAAAACAAACACTCATGCCGCAACCCAAGTCTCGCAGCGTTTCTCAGGGATGCGTGTTTTTGCGAGATCTGCGTGAGTTGCCAATCTCTGTATTATTGTCTCTGGTCCGTGATAGGACCATTCCCGATTAAAATTTGTATCAAGATCCTGTGATTCGTGGCGGGAAATTCACAGTAAAAACATGTATTTAATCACGACAATAATCAGATATTGTTCAGGAAGCATATGGAGAAATGACGGTCACTTTGCTAATTTGCATAATCCGCCATCTTGGATAAAATGGCGGCCATTTGGCCCATTGGGATTTAAGTTTTTGAGTTTATCGGAAGGATAGTAATCCGGATATTATTTCCCGGGATGTCAAATTTCCCTACACACCGTCTTAATATGGGTTACA
>NW_018478058.1:0-1837 GCF_002113885.1 Mizuhopecten yessoensis | reverse complement strand
TACTAATACGAGTGTTCTGTCGGCCGCTATCGGCCATCGTAGTATCATAATGGCCTGTCGTACATATGGACTAGTTTAAAGACATGTTACCGAAAGGTGACGACACTAGTCCTATCTTATCTGTCTTGTGATTACAACATATTCCAGTGAACGAATGCTATACTGAGCGTCACACAGGACGAACAATGTATAGACAATTGCTGCTGATATGTGGGATTATTACCTATTCTGGTAATGCTCATTATATATGGTGTCGGTTTAAATATATTGCTTCCGTCCCTATTCTACAATTGTATAACATCTGCGATTACAGATTTTAAGCGTCACCTCAACGCAAAATATCAAACTAATTTATTGTGTTTAAAAAAAATGCATCTTGTATCGCGTACACTTGAAGGCATGCGCATTCAAAATTTTAAATACTGACAGTGTAAAATGACTTTGGATTACAGAGGGTGTGGACCTGGCCTCACCTGAGGTGTTTGATGCTCAGTTCTATCTGAACAACTACCGCGATCTTCATGCTGCCCACATCAACACGCCGGAGGCGGCTAAAGCTCACTGGCTGTCTGATGGTATAACCCAGGGGCGGCAGGGTTGTGGTAGCTTTCACTCAAAGCAGTATGTCACAAGGTAAAATAGTATGGCTCCAAATGTTACACTACGACTTCAAATTCAAGATTTCAAATTTTCTTTCCTCAGTAGAAACATAATAAACCTCTTCTGTTTATGGAGGAAACTTGTAACAGTTGATTAACAACTTCAGAATCTGTTCTATAATCAGGATTTTTCGGCTAAATAAATCCTACTGAATTTGCATTTCGATCTTTTCCGTATGTTTTGATACTTTGGTGTTTTCTATTTAACATTATTTCAAGAATATGTTACTGTTTATGAAAATAGAAGGGTTATCAGCTTTGGTAACGGGATTTCCATATTAGTATAGATGAACCCGATCAACGAACTCTAAATACGGAATATTTGTGGTTGGAAAACGATCTCTACATTAGCATGGAATACACTGGCAAGACTACATGAATCATGTTCACAGCATTTAACTTAGTTTACGTTCGTGCTCAACACAGGTTAAGTTAAGGCCGTCATGAAAACTACCTATATCGCATTTAAATAATAAATATTCCCGAAAAATCGAACACACCCTTGGCTAATTTGGTTCCAGAGCGTACCATTAATTACACGATAAATGTGGTGGAAAAATCACGTTTATAAATATATGTGAAATCGATGAAAGTGAAAGACTTCTTGAGTATCTTCCGGAATATTTTCTCGTAGATATGAGGGTGACAGCGATGAAAAAGTTGTGTGAAAATATCAGGATCGTCTGGTGAAAAGATAAATACCTTGTTAGAGGAAAACAACACTTGGAATACATTCAATCAAACTGGGTGATGACACGAGGAAGTTACCGATGAGAGAACAGTTAAACAACAATGCAATATTGTATCAATAAGTCCTCACAAAAGGAATTAAAACAAACGAACCGTTTTCTTTCACCGGAAATACGCTGTATTTGCTTTGCTTGCGTTTCCTTCCCGTTAGTGTTCCGTTTGCGTTAAATTGGACAAGGATAACGGTTCATGATCTGTAACCATCTTGTGTTAAATAGATTAAGTGATAGCTAAATAAAACATAACAAACAAAATGATATTTTGTTGTCGACATACATATTCAATGCAATTGAAGGATAAATATCTATAATTCTCCAAACCGACTAGAGTTGACCAGATCAGAGTTAGGAACAGCAAAAGTGGCATGTGAAAAAGGGCTGCCCCAGTTAATTGCAGACATTAAAAACCAATCTGACAACAAAAACCAA
>NW_018478057.1:0-1837 GCF_002113885.1 Mizuhopecten yessoensis | reverse complement strand
TTTTTTGTGGATGTACACTGTTCGCGGGTACGGTATAGCTGGAGGCATGGTACATGGGGTTTTATCGTGACCGTCGATTTGTAGACTTGTCAAATGGATTTCAGCCTCATGTCGTAGTTCTGCAGATTGGTTGTAACGATTGTTGTAGNCTAAAAGTGCTGTTTATATGGATGATAATTGGCAAGTTGAAGTTTAAATCTGTGAACTTTTTACTCGTCCGAGTCCCTGTGGCATGGCCTCTGCAGTGTATGAAAGCAGACGTGTAGATGTAAACAAAGGGCTGTGTGTGCTGGTAGTGGGACATGGTCATGTCAAAATCTGGAGACATAGGCGTATTTTTCAAAGCCCCCTTCATCTGTTCATCGCGGATGGGTGTCATTTGAACTGGATAGGGATAAGGAAATACTTCAGAAATATCCGCCATGCAATTAAACACTCTTGCTTGCATTTTTCGGAATCGGGACTGAGGTTATCAGTGAGGTTTATTTGAAAGCATTGTTAGTTTGAGTTGCTTGTTGTATTGAAGGTGGAATTGAACGCATCGTTAGCTTTACGTGTGTATAGATGACATTACAGTTTAATTTAAACAAAAGTCATTAAGGTGCCGAATGGTCAGGTCCTGTTGTATATACTTTTTAACTATTTCTTGGAGTTTCTGTATACTTGCATATTTAGCTCACCTGGCCCGAATGGCCAAGTGAGCTTATGCCATGGCGCAGCGTCCGTCGTCTGTCAACGAACAACCGTTATAAAATCGTCGAGAAAAACTGTCATCACAGTATGCAATTCAATTAAAATGAGATTCCCCATGGGAAGAATAAACCTGCTCGCCTCAAAGAGATGACTTGATGAGAAAAAATACATACACATTACTTAGTATGATTAGCTTTGCCGTCGTCTATTAACTTCTCTGATTGTTTGCCTATATTACTTGACGCATGACCGATTTATCCTTCCTCTTGAGAGTTTATACCCCTTTTAATGGAAAAGATTGCAGTTATGAACGCTATAATTTGTATAACGACACCCACTGGGAACGGTGTATGTGTTTACATATTAACTATATTGTAATTGAATACATTATTCAACACAGGACAGTGACTTTTAGGAAGAAAATATCGTCACAAACAACCACATTCAAACATGGCAATAAACGCGGCAATAAATATTAATATGTCATTCCGTCAGGGGCTTTATCTATTTTCCATTTCTGTTACCTATCCATTCACGCTTGGGGAGGGGGTAAAGTATACTTCGGTTTATACAGGGAAGTAACACTTTTGGGAATATTTTGTCAATTTTTTAGCAGGAAATTACTCAAACTTGGTTGGAATGATTATGATACCAGATGGCAATTAGATGGTATGAGAAATAAGATCTTGCCCCATTCCCAGAGGCTGGAGAAGTGGCGAAAATTGTAAAAATAATAATAAAAAAATCTTCATTATTAGCTCCCCTGGCCCGAAGGGCCAAGTGAGCTTATGCCATGGCGCAGCGTCCGTCGACCGACAACTTTTTCCTTTAAAACGCTACTAGTCCTGAACGGCACAGAGGATTTTGATTAAATTTGGTCTGAAGCATCATTGGCCAAAGGGTTCTCAGTTTGTATAAATGGAGGGTATGGTCCCCCTGGGGGCAGAGGGGCGGGTCCAAAAAGGGGGAAAATAGGTAAATCTTTAAAAATCTTCTTCTCAACCAATAGAAGGATTTTGACCAAATTTGTCCTAAAGCATCTATAAACGAGTGTGGCCCCTCTGGGGGGCGGAGGGGCGGGCCCAATTGGGGAAATAGAGGAATTTTCTCCTACTATACAAGTGAAGGGATTTAAACCAAATGC
>NW_018478056.1:0-1836 GCF_002113885.1 Mizuhopecten yessoensis | reverse complement strand
CCATTATTATGACGTCATAGCGCGTGTCAGCTGTCTTTCCCTACCTTGTCTTAGACGGGGGGAAATGCGGTCACGTGTATCGATGCACGTTCTTTTCAAACTATGTGCTGAAATCTCGAGGAAAAGGGAACGCGTAGTGTAACCGACTTCAATAGTATGATTCCAAACTACTCAAAACAGTTATTATTAGTTTATTTATATTACAGTATTAAAATCATGAACAACTATTTGGAGATGCGTTTTTATAGCATGTCATTTATATATATGAATTGATATGTACGGGTCATGGAACTTTTATAAATTTGGTGGGGTCAACACTCGGCCCCCACTTCAATTTCTTTTATTTTTTCGCCATATGTAGAAACATAAAAATGAACAGTAACTGCATATGATATGCATGAAGTAAGCGTAGTGACACTTTTAATTAGAAAAATATGCAAAATTTTCACAAAATTTGTCTATATTTTATACTTCTTTAAAAAACTTTTCATTTATATGTTCTGTCTACAGAATCATATTTATGTAATTTCAAAACAGGTAAAATACTTGTTAGCATGCCAAACATGGCCAATGCATAATCATTAAGATTTGATTATCATTGTTTATTAATGTAACTACCGATACATGTTCTGTTTTTGTATCATACCATAACACTTGTTTTTAAGCTATGCGCTGCAGTGATAACTCATAGATATGTATTCTGCGAAAGTAATCTTTCGTCTGGAGATAGACATAAAGATATAAAAACAATAAAATTATCTTAATAATAAAACTTTTATACTTTTTATATTTATTTTATTTTGTCTTTTGTCCACTCATTAAACGAAATATGAAGAAATATTACTTTCTTTTTTATCTTTAACTCTAAACAAGTAAAGCAAGGAAACATATCCTTGTCTACTTCCCCATACACAAATGATATTTTAGCACATTTGATTCGTGTGACCTTGAACGAAGGTCAAGGTCACCAAAGTTTATCAAAATTATATACATTTAAATGAACAACCAACTATCAAGACACCGAACTTTTATTTTTGAAGAAACATAATTTAAAGAAAAAGTGAGAGAAAGCTTTTGTTGTTATTTCTATTTTTTCAAATCAAAGCTGTTATATGACAAATTTACCGTTTGTCA
Source organism: Mizuhopecten yessoensis (assembly GCF_002113885.1). Classification (NCBI taxonomy): domain Eukaryota; kingdom Metazoa; phylum Mollusca; class Bivalvia; order Pectinida; family Pectinidae; genus Mizuhopecten; species Mizuhopecten yessoensis. The sequence goes on along the minus strand of NW_018478056.1, from coordinate 702 downwards.
TTTTTTTTTTAGAATTTCTGATATTAAAAGATACCATTGGTAGCCAACTTTAAAGCAAGTATGACACAAAGACTTGTTTTAGAACTATGTAAATTAACGTGTCCAAACTGGGAACTATCTCATTAGTTACTGCTTAAACCTTTAATAAAAAGAACAATTCTTTCTTGAAATAGCGTACTATTTGGTATCAAAACAATAGATGCACACAATGGTTATCTAACTTAAAAGTAATTGTGTCGTAGGAGGACTTGTATTAACGCCCATTTAACGCCCACACATGTTTAAGACAATGAGGTCACTTTTGTCGTAAAATGAATTCTGAAACTACCTCTTTCTGATTTAAGCTTGCTATACCTATACCTTTTTGTTTGCATCATGTTTTGAACTTCCAAGCGGTGGCCGACGCTAATGTTAAATCTCCATAGGCGTTGACCCATCGTCGATAAACCAGGGGTTAAGCCCACTAACGCCCTCTGCAACCCTGGTATGTGTCATAGACATTTTAAGGCACAAAGACAGCTTTTCCAATGGTCTCAGATAAAAATCTGACAAATCGCTAGGCTGATACCTGTCCTTTGAAGATAACAAAGGAGTGACGTCCGATTTCAAAGTCAGTAAATTTTAATCGTTACGCGACCGCGAGATTCTTTTGATGTGCATCAAAGGATCGAACTAGTCTTCTTGTCTCATCCACAAGGTGGC
>NW_018478055.1:0-1834 GCF_002113885.1 Mizuhopecten yessoensis | reverse complement strand
CTGCTCACAAAAGCAGATTACTCTGCAATACGCAAAGACGGAATAGGATCTTACACGAGTTTCCATTTCATATGAGATATATATGAAACGAGTCTAAGAATTTTTCAATTTAGCGAGCCTATGGCGAGCTGAAATGAAAAAATTCGTGACGAGTTTCATAAATTTAATATGAAATGAAAACGGTAAGATCCATTTTATCACAAAGTCAAGATTTGTGGCATTTATTCGTGTAAAACGGCGATTTCCATGCAGCCTTGAAATGTAAAAATAGCCACACTTAACGTTATAAGGGGAGTTATAGTTAACAGTTAAAGTATGGGTATGAGGGATATAGCAAGTTTATGATTCCCCGAGGCCAGGACTACTTCCCGAGGCGAAGACGAGGGAAATAGTCCTGGTCGAGGGGGATCATACACTTGCTATATCCCGAAATACCCATACTTCAACTGTTTTATTATACCGATACAAACACTCCCTCACAATATTCTAAATATTATTAGACAACAAATTTTCAACAGTTGGGACACTTTATTAGCAAAACAAAAACAAATCTTGAGAATTTCCATGTCCGCGATGTCCAAACCCTTTTCAGTGAGGTAGCTAGAGAGCAATGTAACGGATGCCTGTACTGTTTTTTTGTGTTCCAACTGTCTTTTGCCTCCTGTTATGTGGGAGTTATAGCCACATTTAACGTTATAAGGGAGTTTGTAGCCATACCTATCGTTATAAGGGGAGTTATAGTCACATTTAACTTTATATGGGGAGTTATAGCAACACCTATCGTTATAAGGGGGTTTATAGCCACACCTAACGTTATGTGGGGAGTTATAGCCATATTTAACGTTATAAGGGGTGTATAGCAACACTTAACGTTATGTGGGGAGTTATAGCCACATTTAACGTTATAAGGGGGTTTATAGCCACATTTATCGCTATAAGGGGAGTTATAGCAAAACTTAACGTTATATGAGAAGTTATTGCCACACTTACCGTTTTTGTGGAGTTATAGCCACATTTAACGTTATGTGGGGAGTTATAGCCACACTTAACGTTATAAGGGGAGTTATAGCAAAACTTAACGTTATATGAGAAGTTATTGCCACACTTACCGTTTTTGGGGAGTTATAGCCACATTTAACGTTATAAGGGGGTTTGTAGCCACACCTAACGTTATGTGGGGAGTTATAGCCACATTTAACGTTATAAGGGGGTTTATAGCCACACTTAACGTTATAAGGGGAGTTATAGCCACACTTAACGTTATAAGGGGGTTTATAGCCACATTTAACGTTATAAGGAGTACGGAACTTTAGCATCGTAACACAATTAACAGTGTGTCATACACGTAAGATAAGCTTGATCATTGTCTGGAAACACTATTGTATTACCTACTTGTAAAAGCATTAGGCTTGCTCGATATCCACAGAAACAATACATATACATTTTCCATTTTTCGATAGCCGAAATACTAGTTGATCACGCTCCTATATTAGTCTTTCCGAATATAGAAACGGACCTGCATCGTTTGTAATGGACTCCAAAACTTCACACTTTTAACCAATGTTTTATTGCCGCATCATCTAGTTGCTCAACCAAACCATTATCCATTATATCCCATTAAATCAGGGTTACAGTCGCATTGTGACACTGTATACTTGTGAAGTGGAATAGATTGAATAGGAAATGTGAAGGATTCAAAAGATCTTTTGATCAATCTCAACATTGTCTCCTCAACGATGCTTCTTCTATCACAACTTTTCACTCGACGCTTTGCACTACCATACCCCCTTACCAAACTGAAGTTACGCCTTCGGTCTCTTGTTATAAGAGCTTT
>NW_018478054.1:0-1833 GCF_002113885.1 Mizuhopecten yessoensis | reverse complement strand
ATACTGACAACGGGTGAACCAGTCGTCCCACTCCTAAATTGCTAAACTTGATATAGTTAGATAACTTTTTCTTTTTTCATTTGAGTTTCCCGAATTATAAACAAAATTTTGACTAGATGATATCAACTTGCTTTAAGCATTGATAATAACACTATCGGCCTTTTTTTGCTGTTCCCAATATGTCTGTTCAAATGTACATTGTACAAATATTTTTCCAGACACCATAAAAACCCTTTTCTCACTGTCCAGTAATTTCGTAGAGATCTCTTTTTATGAAACTATACCCTTTAAGGGTCGAGGTGACTCAGTCGTGGTATTATGTAGGTACTGAGGTGACTTAGTCAACGAGGCGCGACAGTATTATTGTATCGTATCAAGGAACTTGAAAGCAAAAGGAATCAATGTAAGATATACCAATGGTAAGATATTCAGTTATATTTTCTCACAACATATCAGTGTTGTTATGATTTAAGATAATCTGCAAAACAAATATAATTCCAGTGGAAACCCGCCCATGTACACATCTTAATGATTGAGTCGTTCCAAAGCTGTTATTGATAACCCAGGCTTCAAGATCGATTAATCTTATTAACGGGCACTTATGGTGGAAATTAACAAGTGGTACTTGACAACCCAAACCTATTATACATATATTAACGAAGAATTACATGTACAATTCAATATTTGTGCAACTCATTTGACATCGAAACATCTTGAGGCACATTCGTAAGAGTAAAGTAGTATTTAAATCACTGTCTCGGCCTGTGATAACAGACGGTTATGTGTTATTTTGAATATCAATGGACAGATGACTTAGCTTGAACAAGAACGTGTCACTTAAAATTAATGGACTTAAAAACAAATCACACAATTGCACACGATAAGTGTCGGGCCTACTTATTGCTTAAACATCAACGCATATATACTCGGTGAATTTTCGGCAAAATTTGGTGCGACTTGTACTGCGCTACGCATGGGAGTCTTGAAAAACAACAAAACGATCCACACACAAACACAAAGGCATTCTACCAGTACTGCATCTATGATTTTAACCAATAACGAAATTAACTTTCCACAAGATTTGGTTCGTTATAAATACAGGAATAATTGTCCAATGCAGTTTAAATTAGGCTGTCCAACGCTTAAAAACTGTTATCAGATTTGTTCGCGATATTGCCAATGAAATATAATAAGTGGTCATTCGTGGATCTTTGTTTATATCTATTCATTGGAGAAAACATATTATTTTGGAAGGACTGTAGAGATTACGTCCGACGAGTCTAGTTATATGTTTGTGCCTTGACTAAGTAATTAATTGTCTGTACAACAGGTTGGTGGCTGTCCATGAAGCCTGGTGACAGCTTCTTACAGAGGCTACAGCCATTAGAAGATCTGCCAAAGAAGCTTGCCAAATCAGAAAGATTCGGAGCTGCCAACGATAAGACGCTAGGTTTTCTACTGGTGAGTCCTATCATGTGTCTATATACAAACTATTTCCCCCCCTCGTCCGCTTCTGTTTGTTCGGACATTTAAAAGATAAAGGTTGTTTTTGTTTGTTCTCACCTGCGAGGTTGTTTTTTCGGCGATGCCAACTGAGGGGCCACGCGTTAATGTGTTCATATATTGGCTGTTTGAAGAAGATATTTTTTTCCTCGACGTTCATTTCGGTTTGTGTTTTGAGGTTTCAAAGTTTACTTAAGTTGATATTTGCTCAACTGATGCTTGATTTGTACTGAAGTCAAAAACTCGGTACCATTTCCAGTAAAACATTTCTTTAACGACATTACATGTCTCAGTATCGTATACACCAGTTAAACACTCCATTTACTGGAC
>NW_018478053.1:0-1833 GCF_002113885.1 Mizuhopecten yessoensis | reverse complement strand
GAGTGAATACTGTGGTGAATACCAGTTATATTTTATCGGGTAGAGTGAGTACTGTGGTGAATACCAGTTATATTTTAATGAGAAGAGTGAGTTCTGCGGTTGTTACCGGTTATATTTTCTATAGTAACATACATAATAGGATATGATTTTTTTTCACGGGAACGAGGTATATTGTGTTTGTTTGTTAGTTTGTGTTTACGTCCTATTAACAGCTTTGTTCATTTAAGGACTGGCTAGGTTTTGGTGGTGGAGAAAAGCCAGAATCCTGAGATGCAGCCAGGACCGAAGCATTATGAATGGTATATTGATAGTAACGCTACAATCGCTGAAGCAAGCATGCTATATATATAAACATTTTTATAGTTGTGTGAAAACAGACGCCACATGTAACATGTTTATTTACCCAGAACAGTTAACGCGCTTCATGTCATATACATATATAAGTGAATTCATAGCGGTATGACTGCAAAACAAATGCCGTTCAATCCTCACGTTATTACATAGTTCACTCAGAGAATAATAAACGTGATGACGCTCTTCATCCCGAGATCCGAAATATGGGAAAACCTTTCGAAAAAAAACAAATTCATCAAACGCTGAGTTTACATACCCGAGTTTAATCTGATCTCGAAAATTTGATAAGGTAATTATATAAAAGATATATACAATTATCTATATGTACACACATAACTGATTTTAGTTTGGCATAAAACGGGATGGTTGGGACAAGGAACTGAAATATAAGTAAAACTCTAAAATAAACGCAGCAGAACACGAGAATGAGTGTGATCGTGAACGGTAAATATTGATCGTGTACCTTTATGTTAAAGGTGTATTGTTTTACTGTATAAATATTACGATGTTTCCAATTTAATGAAAATAGATTAATACAATTTAAGTTACATATGTTTTTTCCATGAGCTTGAATGATGACTAAATTACAGTCAGATATTACTCTAGTGCGTCAAACTATAACATAGTTCACACGTTTGTCCAGAAAAAAAACATAGCTGGCATTAAATAAGATACATACCTTTGAGATTAAGTTGATTGATTAGCTTGACCTTTGAGGTCAACCTAGCGATATCACCGTCAGCCTGATAGGAGATATAAGAGCGAGTTAAGGTACGATTACAGATCATGCTTAAATACATCCTACTTCCGAACTATTGGGTTTATATAAGGACCACCTGTTTACGATCTAAATAAGGGTGAAACCTACGTGAGAACACACTTTATTGGATGCGAGTACCCGTCTCTGTCATCAGCAGCCATATTGCTCCATAATCCACCTACCGTTGCGATAGGTCCGTTTCGGTAGACTAATTTGTCACCGTATGGTTTCTGTTTTACCGCCGATATTACTCGGAGTTCTGTTCACCCAGATGATTCCGCTCCCGATCAAACCTACCAACATTTAGCTTTCATAAAGTTGGAATGTCAAATGAGAGATGCCTTTTTAATTTCGAAACTGAAGTAAGTTTTCCTGGATTTCCGTAATATGCTGGCCTGTAGTGTGCGGCGAGGCTCTGTGCTTGTATTAAGTGACTTCATTTTATTGTGGTTAGTATGTGTGGCTTCCTAGGAATTGGAGGGCTCAGTCTTTAATTTAATCTAACTCATAAGGTCTTTCTCATCAGTTACGTTGCTAAGAGCGCCTTTCTCACGGGCTAGGAATATATTATGCAGGGATTAATTTGTCCTGTTTCCATGCAAAATCGATCTGAGCGTGTTAACAGGATATTTCGAACTTCAATATCACTTTTTGACCAGAAAAGACCATAAGCTGAACGTGTAATTTGTGGTTAATATCGGTTGTCTCTGGCAACGAGA
>NW_018478052.1:0-1833 GCF_002113885.1 Mizuhopecten yessoensis | reverse complement strand
CATCTGATGTATACTTGTCAATCACACATAAAACATCCACAACTTCTATCTATATCTTACATCTGATGTATACTTGTCAATCACATATAAAACATCCACGTATCTTCTATTTATACAATACATCATGTACGTTAACAGAACAAGCATTATGCTCATATTTTCTTTATCATTAACAAACAAAATCAACCTGGATATCATTTTTTTTCCATTTCTGATAAAATGATAAAAATATCAATATATGAACCCTGTTTGAAGGTACAGGTACAAATTCAAACATTTACAATTTTAACAACTTACCCATAGTTCCTCTCCAACCAGGTAGCTGTCCAGATAGTTTACAATATTTGGATTCTGATTTTCCCTCATGACTAGAATTTCATTTATAATTAGCTCTTTCTTTGGCTGTTGTGACAGATTCATGGTTTTGATGGCAATTTCTCGACCTGTGGCTACCTCGACAGCTATAAACACAGTTCCAGAAGCTCTGAGGAGTAATACAAATGTTAATTACTAAACTGACATTTGTTTTAAAATTCTGGGTCTGATGAGGACCTTTTTTAAGTCCCTAAACACAACATACTCTACATTCCCTCCTGTTTAATACAGTAAAACCTTCTTATGCTGCTACCTTTTCCAGGTACATTTTGAAGTTATAAAAGGGTTTGGCAATAAATTAAGGACAAGTTATACAGGGTTTCTTAAGAAAAAGATAAATAGGACCTTGACATATGTGTTGGTGGTATGTGAGATGGCAAATTAAACAAGGGGTATTATATTGGGATTTTACTGTACGTGTGAGCTCTGTGCTACAAAACTGTTATCTTAAAACCCATTACCAGTAGTCTCCAAGGGCTGTGGTAATTCTCTCCCCACTAAGCCTATCAGCAGTCTACACATAACATATTTCTTTGAGTTCTTTTTGGTAGCTGTCAGAACTCTCTACAATGACTTACTCTCAGTCTGCTTCTATACTCTCTTTTGTATTGTGACTATGCTTCTATACTCTCTTTTGTATTGTGACTTTCAAAAATCTCTTTTATTAACAAAACCATCAAACAATTTCTAGGGTCTCCTTCTAATGGGGACTATCACAAATTATATTGCTCTAATTTTGACCTATTTGTCATTTTCCAAATTGTGACCATCAGAATTATCTATATAGACTTACCCTTGACCTATTTTTTCCATCTTCGTGTACTTTCTATTGGGGTCTCCTATAGTGACAATTGTTCGTAATTTTTCTAAGATCTCTTCGTCCGACATTTTCTTTTTCTTTGGCTTTTCATTCTTTGTAGATATTGCACCATTGGGCTTCTCATCCGCCTCTATAGGTTTTGTATACTGCAAGGAAAAGCACAAAGCACCTAACAAAAGTACAGAATAGTTAAAGCCAAGATATTTTATGTAAAATAGTGAAATATCTATCTCATGATTCAAAAATTTTGAAAATTAATTAACTTGGGCTTAAGTAGTTTACTTTTCTAAATGTTTTCAATAGTTTATATTTTTTAACATTCACACCGGCAAGTTTGTTTATATTTTTTANACACAGGCAAGTTTGTTTATATTTTTTGACATTCACACAGGCAAGTTTGTTTATATTTTTTGACATTCACACAGGCAAGTTTGTTTATATTTTGTTTAGGAAATTTATTTAGTTGATCCCTCACATTCATTTCATTAACAAACTACACCTAGGACATTTCTATTTTTCTGGATGCTGATAGTGGTCCTAGTTTTCTAGTTTAACGTGAATGTACATGGAAACAACTAGTATCAGAATTACCAATGCACACATGTACCTTCACCTCACAAAGCTGGAAACAACTAGTA
>NW_018478051.1:0-1831 GCF_002113885.1 Mizuhopecten yessoensis | reverse complement strand
TTGTTGAAACCAATGCATTAGCAAGAAGCTAGATCTTCATTCAAGTGATAAAATTCAATTCAAATCTGCCGCGCTTTTTCACTATTTGACAAGCGTTTTATCAATCCAGATCGAAATCTAAACATATACCTGATCTCGGATCATTGGACCACATGTAAACAATGTGTTGATAACTTGATAGGGCTAGCATATTTCTGTTTCTGCTCTGTTTGTCTAAGATATCTGAAATAGCGCATCGGTAAGTTATGTATTTATGGATTCACATGTAGTCCTACGTAATTCTTTCGTGAAAACGTTGAGACATGGCGGTTCTTGGCCTGTACACAGCTATATAGCCAACGGTCGACTGCAGTAACGTTATCTGTGAAGCCTGGGCCACAGCAAGGACATCATAATTGGTTATAGCCATATTTGGACCTAAACTGATGAGGCGTTCATAGTGCTATATCATAACACTATGAACACCTCAGTTTACATTTTGTAGGTCCAAATAAAATCTTAGCTATAGCAGAGACATGTATACGTCTCTGGCTATGGCTGTAACGAATTCTCAGGTCCAAGTGGCCTATGATGTCCTATGTTTTTATAATAATTATCCCGTATACTTACGCAGTACAGTACATTTATGTTGGCTACACCAGATGTTTTGTGCGTTCGTATGGTGATAATACTCTCCAAAGGGCAAGAGAAGCAAACTAACGTACAAATCACTAGATATTGATATGCATATGTTTTAGGTATAGTGAGTGTTTTATCCGTGTAAACCCATAATATAAACGTTTACAGATAGAGGTGGCTAGTGACTAGTCTAGTGGACTTGCTTAAGTCCCCATTTTTAGCCATGATGCCCATATGCATGTACATGTACATGTATTATACAGATAAGTTATCTATGGTTTAGTGTACATCTATTGTATTTTATATCTTTTCTCTAACTATGTGATTCTTTGAAATACAAATGTAAAATATATATAATATGGGCTAAAGCATACTTGTAAAAAAAAACTTCAGCTCCATGTGTATTTGTACATACAAATACATTGTATCTTGTACATTCAGTGAATTGTGTAAAAAAATATATAAAAAAATGATGAGTCCCAAGTGGTTCTCAAAAAAATAATGATTCCCCCAAAAAATCATGAGTCCAGTACTCATATATCTCAGTCCTAAACATCACACTATTAATAATAATAGGAACCTGACATTTTTTTTCGACTACTAAACTTTTCTTTTTCTTCTAGATAAACAAAACTATGTTGATGCATGATGAACCCTAGCTAGGATTTGTGGGGTAATGTGAGGACTCCTGCAGACAGAGTTGGGGCTTTTCTATGTCTTCTTCTTTCAAAGATATGTTATAAAATGGTCTTGAATTTGTTTTCATTTAAATCAATATTAAAGAAAATCCTGTTGAAATGCAATAGAAGTAATAGATAGATTGTTTTAATGTATCTGTTTTATTTTCTCACCTGTCAGGTATGTGGTGGGTGTGGTGGTGGCTGTTGGCAGTGGTAGGGATCGTGGCAGTGGTTATAAAGATTTACATGGAGATGATTAAGGGAAAGTGTACGAGTAAGGCTGACCTCACAGGCAAGACTGCCATAGTCACTGGAGCTAACTCTGGTATGTATGTGCATTTGACAACATGCAAGGGGAAAGTACTAGACATATATTGCAAAGGTGTGAACCTCTGAAACCTCCAATGAGGGAGATCGATATCTTGCCTCATTCAAAATCTCATCCTGGATACTCCAGGGTTTACGGCTTTACGCTCACTTTCGCTCTATGCACCCCTGGAATATGTCAAAGCAAAATTGAAGGCTCAGTGTGC
>NW_018478050.1:0-1830 GCF_002113885.1 Mizuhopecten yessoensis | reverse complement strand
GATATTTTGCCTGTAGCTTTATTTTAGTCCACTTTTAAGGTTACAGCCATGAGATTTATACCCGGTGAGCGATGCAGGCCCATTGGGCCTCTTTGGCCTCACGTTTAGTGAAGCTTTTGCACTATAGTCTTTTGCATGTGAGACAATAAGACATTATTTCACTTATTAGTAAATAGAAAATCCAGAAATTAAGGGGCCAAAAGATGCCTTAATCACACCCATTCTTTGCCAGTTAGCTTTAAACAACATATCTAATACTAAACTATTTACCAGATTTTAAATAAGGTTGTACAAATAAAGTAGCTAACACTCTTAGAGGCAATCCTCCCAAACTAGGCGTAGATTTGTATGGTCCTGCCATTTAATGGGGACATATATAGTGTTACTAATGTTGGTCATAAATCTACAGACTTTTATCGTTCTTTTAATCTTAACTTTATACAAAGGTCTTGTAATGAGAATGTCTTGTATGAGTTCATATGTCAGGATCCCAAGGTCAATGCCAAGGTCACTTGTTGCTATTGAGACATCAACAGCAGGACATTTTCTAGCTAATAAACCTCACTTTCCAAACAAATAAGTGAGCAATGCAAGAACATTTTGCCTCTTGTTTTAATTCAAATGCCTTCTTCAAGTGTTCGATAGCAATGCTAGCTAAAATAAAAATTAGCTATATTTCAGTTGAACCTTTTTCAACTAGAAATCCAGAGCTGTGTTAGTTCCCAAATATTGCGTCATGAAAAAAAGCTTTTGAAATTTATAAAAATAATGATGAACATTTATTGTGCTTGTCCACAGACATGTAGTTGCATGGCATAGACCGTTCTGTGTGGATCTACAGGAAGCCACGTTTGCCACGCTGAGATCATTCCTAGAGCACTACTGTGACGGCTTTGATCAGGACAAGCCCCCCAAGCCCTTCACAACAAAACAGTGAGTACCACACCATGGTTGTTTGATTATAGGTATCACTTGTACACTTAACAATTTTTTATTTCCTGCTCAACCAAGTGAATGAGTGATATAGAAATGGGGTCTGTCCTTCCATGCATCAATCTGTGCTGTTGGTAAGGCCAAAAACAAACTTTCCTCTCTATACCCCCTGCAACGAAGATAAGGGGTATATTTGAATCTCCCTGTCTGACCATCTGTCCAGAACGTCTGACAATCTGACCGTCTGTCCAGAACGTCTGATAATCTGACCGTCTGTCCAGAACGTCTGACAATCTGACCGTCTGTCCAGAATGATGTGTTCAGGGAATCATAAAAGGTACTGCAGTGACTTATAATAGGGAACAAAGGGGAGAACAGCCAGCCACCACACCAAGGTCGGTGTTATGTGAAATGCACTGCTACTGGTTTGTACCCATCAATATTTTGAATATCACAAGGATGACCTCTGATTCTGCCGTAGGCCGCGGGAAATAGTTGACCAGGTTGGTCCCAACACCGAGGGAAAACTGTTTTGACTATTGACAGAAAGGGCATGAATGAACTGTTTGGTTACTTACAATTATCTGTACGTACTACATTTTGTATACACATGACAAAATGCAACACAGCACATTTTTGTTTAAAATCAGTGTCATTTATAATGTCTATCTGATGTGTCTTATCAAAGTGTTTCTGAAGGCCATATCCTTTTGTGTTCGAATACCAGTGTAAAACTTGTGTAGTTAGGTGTTAAGTGCATCACTTTTGGACATTTCAAAGTCCATCAATGGAGATTCCTTCGCATCGCAATATGCCGTTAGAATTCTTACCACTGCCTTAATTACATTTTTGGTATTACAAGAATCCCTGTTTTCAACTAATTCCAGTAAACCCTGC
>NW_018478049.1:0-1829 GCF_002113885.1 Mizuhopecten yessoensis | reverse complement strand
TCTTAATTACTTTTCTTCCCTTTTTGTTACATTACATTAACCATGCCACCAGTGTATGTTGTAAAAAGAGCCAAACTGCCAACATTCCAAAAATATATGATGAACAACTTTTGACCTATCTGAAAGAAAAAGTGAGCTAAATAAAAACTAGTTACCCTGTGTTCAATGTATGTAGAAAACCCTTTTATGAGTTAAAAGATATTCCTACATGTACATCCCAGCCCGAAGTTACCGTTTCCACTGAAGTAAATAACACTCATTGTGACTTGTTACGTGTTCAAACCATAACTCTTCTAATTCCGTGGCAAAGCTATATTGATTGTTGACCGTGGTTTTTGTGACGTTACTGATATGTAGAAGACTTTGGTATACATATCAAAATGCCTTACTGTCTCGGCAAAAACCAGAAGCAACATAATACAGAAGAGGCAAACGAATCTCGTCTTGTTACAAAGGTCAGATGGGTGATCTCTTTTTACACCACAACAAAATCACAACGAGAAGATAGCGGATAATTGAACTTTTAGTTACCTTCAAACATAACTTCCGTCGACTTTGAATTTCATGCCAATGCTTTCCTTTCCAACTACGGAATCATTGCATAATCTACATGTACAAAGTATTACTCGGGGATGAGGGGTAGTCTAGATCTCAGTGGTAGGGATCAGGTCTGTCGGGAACAGTTTCACAAAGCGGTACTCGTCGAATGACAATTATATCGGTATCAAATCGTTCTAAAACAACCATTTTCTAACATACTTTCATATCTTTTTTTTCAATTACAAAAATATTTGCAACAGGTGGACCGAGGTTTGGTAATGTGAACTCTGGAATCCAAAGTCAGGACCGACGAAATGACACAGCAGTTCGTGATTTATTTGGGCAGATTATGATTAATTTCTTGATCTTTATTGATATTTTTTTTAGTTTAAGGAGGAGTTGAAAAACTACCGCCCAGTTTCAATCTGCCTTTTCTGTCTAAGATCTTGGAGAAGGTTGTGTCCCGGCGTTTAGAGGTTCATCTCCATGCAAACAGTCTCCATGACAACATGCAATCGGCCTACCGCATGGGACACTCTACTGAGACGGCCCTCCTACGTGTACATAATGATATAGCTTCTGCATTGGATAACAAGTGCAGAGCGGTGCTTGTCATGCTGGACTTGTCAGCTGCATTTGACGTCATCGACCATGGAATACTTTATAAACGTCTGGAATACTCTTATAGAGACTGATACAGCACTATGCTGGATACAGTCTTACCTGAGTGAACGACGACAGTGTGTTGCCATCGGATCTTCCACCTCACATGACAAAGTACTAGATTTCGGGTTTCCTCAAGGGTCGGTGTTAGGACCACGAAAATATTGTATGTACTCCAAACCGATTGGAGAGATTTGTCGTCGCCATAGCCTTCGCTATCATTGCTATGCCGATAACACACAAATTTATATGGTCATCAAACCACAGGACAGTTGGAATACCGATTCAGAAAGCCTGGAAGCTTGTCCGACAGATATCAGTATCTGGATGAACGCCAACATGCTTAAGCTTAATCAGGAAAAGACGGAACTAATCGTCTTTTCCCACAAAGTGACAGCAAACAATGGCTGTCCAGCTCAAGGTCGGTGCCAGAACTATTGAGACTGTTCCAGCTGTTAAAAACCTAGGGGTAAAACTTTGATAGTTCACCGAATATGGAGAAACAAGTGAACGCTATTGCCAAATCCTGTTACTACCAGATCAGGAACATCGGCTGTATTCGGCAGTTTTACACTGCAGAAGCATGCAAGATTTTGATGCATTCACTTGTTACCTCTCGGTTGGAT
>NW_018478048.1:0-1828 GCF_002113885.1 Mizuhopecten yessoensis | reverse complement strand
TAGGGTGAACACAAAACCTACCATAGGGTGAACATAGAACGTACCATAGAGTGAACACAAAACGTACCATAGAGTTAACACAAAACGTACCATAGGGTTAACACAAAACGTACCATAGGGTTAACACAAAACGTACCATAGGGTTAACACAAAACATACGACAGGGTAAACACAAAACGTACCATAGGGTTAAAACAAAACCTACCATAGGGTTAACACAAAACCTACCATAGGGTTAACACAAAACCTACCATAGGGTAAACACAAAACGTACCATAGGGTGAACACAAAACGTACCATAGGGTGAACACAAAACGTACCATAGGGTTAGAACAAAACGTACCAGAGGGTAAACATAAAACGTACAAGGGGGTAAACATAAAACGTACTATAGGGTTAACACAAAACGTACCATAGGGTTAACACAAAACGTACCATAGGGTTAACACAAAACGTACCATAGGGTAAACACAAAACGTACCACAGGGTAAACACAAAACGTACCATAGAGTTAACACAAAACGTACCATAGCGTGAACACAAAACATACCATAGGGTTAACACAAAACTTACCATAGGGTAAACACAAAACGTACCATAGGGTAACCACAAAACGTACCATAGGGTAACCAAAACGTACCATAGGGTTAACACAAAACATACCATAGGGTTAACACAAAACCTACCATAGGGTTAACACAAAACCTACCATAGGGTGAACACAGAACGTACCATAGGGTGAACACAAAACGTACTATAGGGTTAACACAAAACGTATCATAGGGTGAACATAAAACGTACCGTAGGGTTAACACAAAACATACCAAAGGGTTAACACAAAACGTACCGTAGGGTAAACATAAAACGTACCATAGGGTACACATAAAACATACCTTAGGGTTAACACAAAACGTACCATAGGGTAAGCACAAAAATACCATATGGTAAACATAAAACGTACCTAAGGGTAAACATAAAACATACCATATGGTACACACAAAATATGTCCTAGGGTAAACATAAAACATAACCTTAGGGTAAACACAAAATATGTCATAGGGTAATCACAAAACATACCATTGGGTAAACATAATTCATAGTCGACTCTACTATCCTCCACATTTAATTCGTATTAGGTAACAGGTTCTTCATTATCAAATGTAAATTCAATATCTATTCAATCGGTCATTTTAACATATTACAATCTGTTTTCCATCGGGTATAGGCTGACGCCAATAAATAATTATAATAGCCTGTATTGTGTCTGTCGGATACAATTAAACTAGTGTAACCTGACTGTCGACAATACATAATTATTATAGCCTGTATTGTGTCTGTCGGATACATATACACTATTGTAACCTAACTGACGACAAAACATAATTATACTAGCGTGTAGTGTGACTGTCGAATAAATCTAACCTGACTGACGACGATAAATCATTATGATAGCCTGTAGTGTGTCTGTCGTATACAACACCACTAGTGTATCCTGACTGACGAAAATTAATAATTATTTTAGCCTGTAGTGTATCTGTCGGATACATCGACACTAGTGTAACCTGACTGACGACAGCAAATCATTATAATAGCCTGTAGTGTGTCTGTCGGATACAATTATACTAGTGTAACCTGACTGACGACAGCAAATCATCATTATAGCCTGTAGTGTGTCTGTCGGATACATCTACACTAGTGTAACCTGACTGACGACAATAAATCATTATTATAGCCTGTAGTGTGTCTGTCGGATACATCTACACTACTGTAACCTGACTGACGTCAATAAATCATTATAATAGCCTGTAGTGTGTCTGTCGGATACATC
>NW_018478047.1:0-1826 GCF_002113885.1 Mizuhopecten yessoensis | reverse complement strand
TTGTATTGTTATCGTACGGTGCTGCCACAGCCGTACGGTATTATTGCAGTAAGTACTGGACAAGCTACGAACCGATCGAACTTCGGAAGTCTTCACTGTTTGTTGACAGTATCGGTCACACTGTCGTATTTATTAAATTTAAATTATAAAAAAATGTGTTTTCTCGACTCTTTTTATCCACTTTGGCTATAATGTCACATACTAACGGTATGCTACCCTTGTGCATTGAAACAAATATCGCAAAAAATGAAGTCGAATGTGAGTCCAAACTTAAAAGTTTCGCACAAGGAAACAGCTTTTTGAATCTTGAGGAAGCATGTCTTCGCAGATCGAAACCAGATTATTTTACTGACCTACTATGAAAAAAAAATGTGGCGCTCGAACTTCCGAGGAAACACCAAGTGGGAACATGATATCGTGGACGACGAGTTCCCACTAAAACGGAGAATTGCTATACGCTGAACGTGCAATTACTTCGTGGACTTATGAACTCGTGGATGAAGATTACACACGAAATCAATAGAATTGAAAAACCACGAAAATTACTTTACCTTTATTGTTTTGTGATTGAAGTAAGGGGATACTTGTTGTATCTGAGGTGAGGGGAACGTTCTACAATTAGTTTGTAACGATTCGTCATGTTTACTCATGGCTTACTGCGGCGCTACATTCCGTGTGAAAAGAAAACCAAAAAGGTATCCAAATACCAAAGTTAGCCAAAACAAGTAAAACAAAATAGCAATGTGGTAATGAATGCAGCAAGAAAAATTGAATATTTTACAGAACCATATGGTAATTTCGTCCGTTTAGGTTTCATCAGTGACACTTGAAGTCAGAAATTCCTAATAATATGCAGAATACAGCAAAAAATAAAGATTCTTATGAAACGGTGTAAAACGCTACAAATTAATAACTATTTGCTGCCACAGATAATTTATATTGTAATTAGTATTTCATATGTATCAAGACTACGGCCAAGCAGGGGAGTGCCAACAGCAATATACCAAAACCCGGCATTATGGATATTCAAGTTACCTCACTTTAACTGTTTGCGATACACATATTCCCGTTGTCGCGTGTGGTCTTCATTTCTCATCTTTTGATAAGATATTATTGAAAAATCGAACCACTTTAATATGATAATATCTACTTTATTAAAGAAAGATCACAAGATATTCGCATTTATTAAAGGTTATGTGTAAGCATTCAAAGGCAGAATATAACAAACTCCTCTATCGTCTAAACGTCTTGTGAGTTTTCTATGACAGTTTTAAAGGGAATTAAACTGTGTACAAATTCTTTGTTTAAATGTACATTTCAATAATTGATATTCATGCTGTAAAAAAAAACGTTCGTCCTACCCCGATCAACTGATTCTGTCTATTTGTTGACTTTCCAGCAAAACGTTCCTTGTAATTATATATTACATGAAACACTGATATTACTATATATTTCTGCTTTACACTACTGCTGTAATAATAGCGTTGGATCTACAAAAACGTAAAAAGTGTAAACATGTTATTTAAAGTATGTTAGTCAGTTATCTTCTCGTATATAAGGAGTGACATAATATTCTATCGACTCGTCGCCTTCTCTTAGTGTTCCGTGGCCTTCTTCATCGATTTTGTACCAGATTTAGACAGGTAAGGGTTTTCATAGGTGAACGTGACACACACAGATGATTACACCCCTAAAACTTGGTAATAGATAAAGTATGTCAACAGTGAATTACACTACACCGTACAGCTGTTTCGTCCTTCTAGGACTCATCGGTGATGCTGGGGGACATACGTTGATAATCCAAAGAGGTCTTAACTAGTGTGGAA
>NW_018478046.1:0-1826 GCF_002113885.1 Mizuhopecten yessoensis | reverse complement strand
ACAGGTTAGACTATGTGTCTGTTATTATACTAACAGGTTAGACTATGTGACTAATGTCACTTGTGGAAGCTTGTTTCATTGAATTTGATGCTAGTAAGTAATTGTTTATCTCTTTATATGTATTTACATTTGAAATAATCTGTTATATTGTTATACCTTATCTGTAGTACTTGACTTTTTGTTAAAGTGGTAACACACATATATACATGATAAATATTAATACCATGTGTCTTAACTGGCCCTAATTCAGGAAGCATATTCAGCTTATGTTATTTCTTTAACTTAAATTATGCTTTCCCTTTTGGGAAATTTAAGTTGAAGAGAAAGTTAAAGACTAGTTTAGATGTTTGTAGGAAAATGTTACTAGTGTAGATGTCTGAAGAAATTAATACCTGATGTCGGATATAGCTGTGTCAAAAATAAGTGTTGAGACGAAGACACACCAGTGCAATAAACTTATGTTTCATAATCCTTCCTGAAAACTTGCATTCTGTATCATTAAGATAATTAATGATACAATGCACATTGTTTTATCTCATATGGACTGAACATTGAATGGTTAGAGTAAGTATGTTATAACAAATGCACTCCCCGTTTCTGTATCATCATTTTAACAAGGGTTCTATCCCTTCTGTCACATATCATAGTTCAAGGAAAATGAGTTAACAAATAATTATGCCGGGATGTTAACTATACAGAAGGATTTTAACCCTTGTATCAGTGTTGAATATTGATTTCAACGAAAAATACACTTGAGTCGGATAGATACCTTATTTCATACTGTAGTGACAATCATATTTATGATATTTTATTACATTCAAATGTTTCATTTGAAATATTGCAGAAGCAGCTTTTTACTGCCTTTTTTGATATTTTTTAGCCCACCATCATAAGATGGTGAGCAATTCTAATTGCCCTGCGTCCATGGTCAGTGTCTGTCTGTCCATCCTTAAACAATTCTTGTTATTGCAATTTTTTTAGAAAGAACTTGAGGGATCTTTCTCAACTTTCATATGCAAGTTCCCCTTGGTCCCTTGTTGTGCATGTTTACTTTTGAGAGTGATTGGATAAACGAAATGGCTGAAAGGCAGCCATCTTGGATTTTGACAGTGAATGTTTGTTATTGCTATATCTCAGAAAGAACTGGAAGGATCTTTCTCAAATTTCATATGCGAGTTCCTCTTGGTCCGTAGGTGTGCCTGACAGCTTTTGAAGCTGATCTGATAAACAAAATGGCCAACAGGTGGACATCTTGGATTTGAAAATTTTGTTATCATTATTTCTCAAAAAGCCATTGACAGATGTTTCTCAAATTTCATATTTCCCGTCAATCCATAATTGTGCATGTATTATTTTGAAACTGATAAAGAAAAACAAGATGGCAACAACAGTCATCTTGGATTTGACATTTCATCACCATTTCCCAGGGAGTACTTCACCGATCTTTCTCCTATTGCAATGATCAGTTCTATTTCTGACATATTAAGTACTGTACTAGAAAATATGTGAAACGACAAACTCACTTTGAAGGTTGGCTTTCATACACAGCAGTATTAAGATTATAGATCAAAAGTTACCTCAAGGTGCATTTACTGTTTACATGACTTGATCAAACAGATAAGAGAGAAGATCAAACTGACATAGAACTTATGAAAATGGTACAATGGTGACGTGGGGGCCAATATGCCTCTGGGATCTCTTGTTTTATTATAGTATTGAATGTTTACATTCCGGTGATGATTATAGTAAATTGCCAATTATCCGTACCCCGGTTATCAACGAACTTTCAATTGATGGAACTGTAGTCATGTCCCCAATAAATAGCT
>NW_018478045.1:0-1826 GCF_002113885.1 Mizuhopecten yessoensis | reverse complement strand
TCAAACTGAAATATAACTTTAATCTTAACCATGAACCTAATGTTATACTCATCCTTAAAGTCATCCTTAAAGTCATCCTTAAAGGCAACCTTAAAGTCGACCTTAAAGTCAACCAGTCAACCTTAAAGTCAACCTTAAACTTAATGTTAAACTTAATGTTAAAGTTAATGTTAAAGGTAATGTTAAAGGTAATGTTAAAGGTAATGTTAAAGGTAATGTTAAAGTTAATGTTAAACTTAATGTTATGGTGTTTTTGCGAAAGTGCGCACCTACCAACTCGTCAATGTCATGAGAAATGTCACGTGACTTCTGGAAGGTGAAGTTATTTTGTAGATAATGCGATGTCACATGTTATTAGTCATTCAGTAAAGGAACTGGTAAAAGCTTACATCTTTTCGGGTATGCATTCATGATAGATGGATTTATTGATCACCATTAGACATTTAGTGAACGAATTAGAGGTACGACAACATGTCGTGGATATTATATAATATCCATAATGGATATATGGATTGGTCACCCTTTTGGCGATTTGACTGGTATGTTGATTCATGTAAAATGAGATTTAAATATTGTTTGTACGTATTTGAAATATAATTTTAGCAAGCAGTAGTAGAATTTGTCATGAGAGATGTGGATGGGATGTTTTGAACTGCAAAGTTAGGGTGTTATTAATGTGGCATGTTCTATGATATTGATTTTAAATAATTATTTACCTAGATAAGTATTTTTGAGTCATTTATATACCGAAAGCAAATTAGTATGAGGGCCGGTTCTCCGAACACCTGATAATCTGAAATTAGTATTGTAATAATTCAAATATTATTAAAAATATTTTTCGTTCTAAACTTAGTGAGTTTATCCTTAACCTTGACCTTAAACTTAAACTTTATGTTAAACTTAACCTTTACATTAAACCTAACTTTAAACTTAACCTTATCGTTAAATTTCACCTTAAACTGAAATGTAACCTTACCCATATCATTAAACGTAGGGTTAACGTGAAATTTTATATTAAACTTAACCTTAAACCCAACCTTAACTTTAAACTTAACATTAATTTTAAACTTAATATTAGCGTTAAACTTCACCTTAACGTTAAACTTAATATGTGAGTTAAACGTAACCTTAAGTTTATCCTTTACGTTAAATTTTAACTAAAACTTAGGGTAAACGTTAAATGTAAACTTAAACGTCACCAATAACTAAACTTTTACGTTAAGNCAAAACCTTGAAGTTAAACCTAACCTCAAACTCAAACGTTACTTTAAGCTTGACCTTAACGTTAAAATTAACCTTACCTTTAAAGTTAACCGTAACGTTATTGTTAACCTTAAACTTAACATTAAGGTTAAAATTAACCTTAAAGTTATACGTAACCTTAACGTTAAAGTTACCGTTACGGTAATGTTAACTTTAAACTTCACCTTAACGTTAATCTTAACATTAACGTTAAACGTAACATTTAAGTTAAAGTTAACCTTAAACTGAAACTTAAAGTTAAAGTTTAACGTAACTCTTAAGTTAATCTTAAACTTAACCTTAACCTTAACGTTAAACGTTACGGTAACGTTAAAGTTAACCTAAGCGTTAAACTCAACCTTAAATTTAAAATAAACCTTTACGTAAAACCTAACCTTTAATGTAAATGTAACCTTTTACTCAGGGCTAACGTTAAACGTAACGTCAAAGTTAAAGTAAATCTGAAACTAAACCTTAAAATTAAAGTTTATCGCAACGTTAAACTTAACCTTAACGTTAAACGTAACCGTAACTTTACTGTTAACCGTAACGTTAAAGTTAAACTTAACGTTAAACATAACCTT
>NW_018478044.1:0-1825 GCF_002113885.1 Mizuhopecten yessoensis | reverse complement strand
GTGTGGTAATAAGCAGCTCAACAATGCTGTAACCAATATACAGTGTGGTAATAAGCAGCTCAGCAATGCTGTAACCAATATACAGTGAGTGGTAATAAGCAGCTCAGCAATGCTGTAACCAATATAGTGTGTGGTAATAAGCAGCTGAACAATGATGTAACCCATATACAGTATGTGGTAATAAGCAGCTCAGTAATGCTGTAACCCATATACAGTGTGTGGTAAATATAATAAGCAGCTCAGTAATGCTGTAACCCATCTACAGTGTGGTAAATATAATAAGCAGCTCAGCAATGCTGTAACCAATATACAGTATGTGGTAATAAGTAGCTCAGCAATGCTGTAACCAATATACAGTGTGTGGTAATAAGCAGCTCAGCAATGCTGTAACCAATATCAGTTATCTCAAAGGTATTAGAGCCAACATCAGGTGCAAGTACATGGGTTGATCAGTGGGTCGATTCACTGTGAGTGAGGAGGAAATAAATACAGCAGGAGGGGTTTAATAACAAACTGAAGTGTCTCCAGATAAGGTTTCCAAGATTTATTGGTGTGATGTTTTCACCCTTACAGTATAGTCAAGTTTTGATCAGGACACGTTTGTGATGTAGTTGGTTCCCAGAAGTACTCTCAGGAACTTTCCTTTAAACATTATGATATTATATACAGAGTGTAAAGACAATGCTGTTCATATATACTTTAGTGGATTCAAGGGTCCTTCACGCTTAAGCTGGATACCCAGAGGTATGCACTGGGTGATTGAATCAGGCAAAAGGATCAACCACAACAGCCTCAGGGTAGGTTCTTGTTGACAGGTTTTGCCCTCCTGATGGGGTTTGTCGGGACAAATTTGCATGCTTAAAGCTGTCGGCATCAGCAGTGTTTTATGGAGATTTCAAAATTTGAATATATGTAAATTAAATTTATGTAACGACTTCTGTCAAATATGGTGATTTGGTCACACGATCAATGACTGGATCCTTCCAATAACTTCCAGATAATAACGGGCTTATTTGTTAAATTTTCAATAATAATGCTGTTGTTTTTATAAACAATGTATACAAGGGAATTTGTTGTATAGAATACATGTATGAATTTTGCAAGTACAATGTATGTTGTACAACACATGAACAAAAACCAGTTTACAAAAGATTTGTCATGAAAACCCTGATGGTTCGGTCTAGAGAAGGCTCTGTCTGACCTTCAAAGAATCGTGAAATAAATGTTGAATATGACGCTTTTCCTGATTTATTTTTAGACAGTTACGTTTGATCAGAGTATGTGCCTGTGTAATTGTTGGAATTCTGCAACATTCTCCATTTTGAGAATGACATTGTTATGTAGATCACTATTTTTCCTCGTCCTGACCATTCCAAAGCCAGCATGATTCACATTCAGCTTCCTCTGCTAGTCGGTGTTCTGCCATCTGTTTTTGGAACAAGTAATATGACCAATTTTACTAGACATGTGTAAAACAACACTCTCATAACATGACAAGAACTCTAATGTCATCCACTAATTAAGTCAATGAATTCTAACAATGAGATCCAAATATATTTGCACAATATTACACCATGGTAATGAGACATATATCATTCTTTCAATCTCAACATCAGATACAAAGTTAATATAAATCCTTAACGGTCACTAATTGTTTTGTCAGATAATTACATCTGTAAAACCCGATCAGTTGTATTTAATATCAGCCGTGTCAGAAACCTTGGTGACACTGGATATATCACTAGTATATTTAATAACAGCCGTGTCAGAAATCTCGGCAACACTGGATATATCACTAGTGTATGTAATATCAGCCGTGTCAGAA
>NW_018478043.1:0-1823 GCF_002113885.1 Mizuhopecten yessoensis | reverse complement strand
GTGTGTCTCACAGTATACAGAGGTAACGCTGTGTGTCTCACAGTAGACAGAGGTAACGCTGTGTGTCTCACAGTATACAGAGGTAACTCATTTTATCTCGTAGTATACAGAGGTAACACTATGTATATCATAGTATACAGAAGTAATACTGAGTGTCTCACAGAGAACAGAGGTAACCCTGTATGTCTCAAAGTGTACAGAGGTAACACTGTGTGTCTTTATACTGATAATATCAAGTCTACATAATATCACACTTTTATTCTGATAAAGTCAAATCTACATAATATTACACTTTCGTTCTCACAATGTCATGTCTACAAAATTTCACACTTTTATCCCGATTATATCAAGTCTGTTTGGTATCACACTTTTATCCTGATGATCACATTTTCCTGCTGGGTTTAGTAAAATGAATCCTGCAGGTAAGTTTTTTTGCCCTTTGCAGAAAGAGGAAACTTGTCATTTAAATCTTCCTTTGTGAAGACTTAAAAACATTGCTTGCATAGAACTGGGAGATTGATTAGATTTTGTTTTTAAAAAAAAATGCTAGGGGCCAATACAATGGAGAGCAGGAGAATCCCTGTTGAGTAGGAAGTGGTTGTGTGTCCAGGACAACGGGAGATGGAGAAGTAATGCGTGTAATTGTAGTTAGCTGCCAAGCCTTGTCCTACATAGACAGGAGTTTATCCCTCGAGCAGCATCTTATGTGCCCCTATCAGACTTACATTGTACCTGCGTATATAAGTGCTAATTGAAGAACGCACCAAAAAATGCTGTCCTCAACCATATTTGCTTTCAACAGTTTTATTAGAATTAGTTCTAGATAAAAGATAACCAGGCTTTTGAGTGGATTCTCGGCAGGAATTTCTTGTACAATTATTTTCTCAAGTGTTAGTAGTGTCATCATTAACACTGTTCTGTGAGAGGGAGCTTCACCCTATTCACTGAGTGCTATTTTTCATGTTGATGATGCTGAGGTATTTAGAAATCAGTTCATGATGTTCACAGGCGGTTGGGTTCTATTGCCATTATATTTTCAAAAACATGTTTATAGATAAATGCTGAACTTGAAAGTCGTAACTTAAATGTTCTGATCTCTCCACAACATAATTACATTTCATTTTACATTGAAATGGTCTTTACATTTATCTTGAATTATATATAAATATTCGACAGTAAGGTAATAATCAAAATATCGCACTGACTCTCGATTCGTTGTATAACATTCACGTTTTTTCATAGTCACGGCTAAAATACGATTTGTTTGTGTTTCCCCTTGGGAACTACCTATTGTCAAGTGTGTTGTTGCATCATAAATTTGCTGAACATGAGATGGAGGCATTTAAGTAGAGATTTTTGATGTGTCATTGTTTGACTTCGTTGATGTTTATTTCACCAGAGTGTTACCTGAATATCGATCAGTTGGCAGGTAAGACTCATTAATTATATCGTTGCCACTAACTGTAATAGTTGTGCAGTTTTTATTTCCATACAGGCGATATGTGATATTACAATTGATTACAATTAAAACATAGAAAACAATGGTCTGTGTCACCTGGCCAGGTAGTGAATCAAGGTAACCAAGTAATTCTAGACTTGAGCAAGGCTACAGCCAGCCTCTGGAGCCAAAGCCAAATGGGTATATCGCTGACAGTTAGATTACCATATATAGTTTACCTGGCTAATTTCAGACATCAAGGTTACTGACAGCCTCTGTATTCAAACCGAGATTGGTATTTCAGTGACAGCTTGATAACAGTATGAAACTTACCTTAGTTATTCTAGACTTAAGTAAGGCTGCAGTCAGCCTCTGTATTCAAAGT
>NW_018478042.1:0-1822 GCF_002113885.1 Mizuhopecten yessoensis | reverse complement strand
CTACACGCATGCATCTTGCACACAGGGGAGGCCGTCCTTAAATGGTCATAGCTGTTGATAGGACGATAAACAATACTAAAACGCGTACACACACAGTCGTTTTACTTTATTTATAAGGACACACATTACAATAGTATCCATTCTTTGACATTCAGCAACAAATATAAAACCAGACATGCTCAGATGTAATCTTCCGAGATACTCATGACATTTTGATGGACACCAGATCGAAGAATCATTTTCCGTTGATACATGTTGTACATTTATCTAAACAAGATATTGTTTTTCTAAGGCGGAAGACAGCATGAATAACTTGCTGACATTTATGGCAAAATATTGAATTCGTCACGAGGAAATACTCCCGGTAGCAGGTGCCGTTTGGTTGATATGCAATCAACATCTCTGGTTGCTAGGCAATGTCCGTTGTTTAGAAAGCGACGAGACCAGAGGCGCTGTCATTATTTCATTGATAAACAAGGAAGGACACCGTTTAACCGTTTTGATTGACTGGTTTCTGTTTCAGTCTACATAAATCTTCAGATGTTGCACCTGTCTCCACATTTGTTATTTTCGTGACCTCCTGACCTTACCCCCTCCCCATCTCTGACATAAAGGAATGTCTTAGAGGATGTTTGATGGCACCAGTGGTGTTTTTCTTATGTATATCGCAGAAATCCATCTATGTAACATTTTCCGATAAGACACGCTCACGTGCGGTATAACAGATACGAAACATTGTTATCGGGCAGTTCCCTTATGCTTGTGATCTGTTGTACCCATCACTCGTCGAGACCATTGTTATTCGGAATCATGACTGTCCTGTTTCTCAGCTCCTTTCTACATAAACAACTTATGTTTCTTTCCATAATCTTGTCCCTCTTAATACAATTACTGCTTACTTACCCATACTTGTTAAGATAGATATTTAGCTGTATCTTATTAAGACATAAGGTTAGCTTTATCTTATTAAGACATATTAATGTTCATCTGTTAAGATATAAATGAAGCTGTATCTTGTTTAGATAAGTATTGAACTTTATTTTGTTTGGATGTTTATTATTGTTTGGAAGTTCATGCTTGTCCCATTATACTTGTTCTCTGTTACATTTTGATGATGAAGTACATTTTATATCACAATTGTATTTACTTGGAAAGATACGTTTCTTGATAATCTACTGGAGACAGAAAATCACTGGATTGTATTTTGAAAACGAAAGTGATTTGATCATGTACGAACAAAGTGGCCTGAATTATAACATCTTGAAACGAAGGTTACTGAATTATCTTCAGCGAAAGAATAGTGGCTTGATTATTTACTGGGAATTAAGGTTTAACTGGTGTTTAACAGGAATAAGTCTCAGAACTCATACTATAGACTGCAAGTCACAAAATCATCCTTCATAACAAGTAATTCAGACTCCAGGAACAGTCTACCAATAGAAACCAAGTCATCAGCATCCATTAAACAATTTAAAACTCTTATTCAACCTTAAGTCACTACCCCTTTTTAAATTAAATGTTTTCTTGAATATGGGTCCAGAAAAGTAAATATTAAACATGGCCAATTACAAAACCGCAGTTTAAATTACGACAGTTTTAAAGGTCACCTTCGAGACAACTCTACTTGCAACTGCGGAAATGACTCGGAAGACTCTTCCCATTTCTAACTAAACTGTAAAAAAAAAGATCAATCCTGTATTATAATGCTTCAATCCCTCGATTGGTATAACGAGATCACTGTTGAATACCTTCTCTTCGGAGATGCAAACCTTGACTTCAATCTAAACGTTCAAATTTGTAGGTCTGTACAACTGTTCATTTT
>NW_018478041.1:0-1822 GCF_002113885.1 Mizuhopecten yessoensis | reverse complement strand
ATGAACAACAATGAAATGCCGCACCATGTATTTGCTCGTTTTTCAGAATCCGATGCCAGATTTCCACGGATTTCAAGAGACCGTCAATGTACATGCAATTCACTTATGATGCTTTTTTATGCAAAACTGCAGAAGCCTGTAACTACCAATGTCCTTGATGAAGTTTTACACAAGAAGCAGTAATTTCAGATCTTACTAACTGCAATTCGAAGATCTTCCATGTGTGATCTATTCTTTATCCTATAAATGTCACATTGAAAGACATGATCTTTTAATTGAAACCATTGGCAATGGACACAATAACAATTTCCTCTCCCTACATAATGCTGTCATTTCAGTGTTTGAACATGAAACTATGGCTTTGATAACGGTAGGTTCAATCACTTCTGCATTTTGGAAAACAACTGAAGAACACTTTCATTTCTTTGATTCGCAGTCTCAAGGTAAGGATCTCCTAGATGCACAAGGAGGAAGAGCTGTTTTCAGCACTTTTCATTGCATAAGTAAAGTTGTTGATTACATGACCAAGTTTTATGCTAGTCTAAATCAGACCATGATTGAGCAGTTTGAGATACAGTCTCTAGAGATGAGACTTATTTCTGAAATACAGCAAGCTTTAATACTCTCTCACCCCTCTAATTCGATGAAAGAAAAAGGTTAGAACTACTGCAGAAATACTTTAATAAGAGTCAAAAAGACCCGTGTCTAAAGAAAGAACAAACATCTAATCTTGAAAAACAGTGCAATGTTACAAACTTTTTAAAAGCTTATAATGAAAAATTAGAACACAGAAGAAAATACAACAGAGAATACAAACAAAAGCAAAGAAAAGATGAATATTACAACGAAAAAGAGAAAAAAATGGTTGCAAAAAGAAAAGTAAAGCGAGAACTGTTGAAGACTTCAAAGTTTATGAAGCCAAAATGAAACAAAATCGTAGATCTAATAAGATTTATCGAACAAGTGAACGCAAAAAGAACTTGAAAATAAACGAATATCTAGAGCTGATGAAAACTTTAAAGTTTGTGAAGCTGAAAAGAAATAGAGCCGTAGATCTGATGAAACTTATCGAGCAACTGAACGGAATAAAGAGCTTGAATGTAAACAGAAAGCTAGAACTGATGAAAGCTTTAAAGACGAAGAAGCAAAAAAGAAACAGAGCTGTAGATCTGATGAAAGTTATCGAGCAAGTGAACGGAGAACAGAACTTAAATAAAAACAAAGCTAGAACTGATGAAAGCTTTAAAGAAAAAGAAGCAAAAAAGAAACAGAGCCGTAGATCTGATGAAAGTTATCGAGCAAGTGAACGGAGAAAAGAATTGGAATGTAAACAGAAAGCTAGAACTGATGAAATGTTTAAAGACAAAGAAGCCAGACAAAAATGTAACTGTAGAACTAATGAGAATTATCGATTGAATATGCAGAACGTGAAAACAAGCGTACGGTTACAACCAAAACAAGCTTCAAACTTCGGGAAGCACAAAAGAAGCGTGAACAAAAAACTGATGAGAATTATCGCATCAATGAACGCAAAAAAGAACTTAAAAGTAAGCAGAAGGCTAGAACTAGGACAGATCTTAAATTGGCTGAAGCAAAACTGAAACTTACAATAAGAGCTGATGACATTTATAGAAATCGTGAAAGAGCAAAAGAGCTGCTGATTAAAAAGACAGCTAGGACTTCAAAATATTACCAAGAAAGAGAGAGAATAGCAAAATAATGCTCTCGACAAATTTTGAGAAATGTTACGAAAGAAAGAAAACACTCTAGGGGGAAAAAAGGGATCTATAGAAAACTTCCTGCATATAAACAGAAAGAAATC
>NW_018478040.1:0-1821 GCF_002113885.1 Mizuhopecten yessoensis | reverse complement strand
ATTAGTGTATAACTGTCACTGCCATTTGCAGTGTATGAATACATGGCCTAGGCATTACTGCTTTCACAATGTGACTATGCACTCATAGCCTAATTCTTGTAATGAAACTTCTTTGAAACATTCTCTGGCATTTTCATCGATGCTTACTATTTATGACTGTTTTAATCATTTCAAATATTAAATATTTCCTAAATATAATAAACAAACTTGTCAGGGTGCAATATCAAACACCATTCAGTTTGTGACTGTTATACATTGTACAAGCAGGGCTGCCATGTCTATGCAATTGATTGCTTATTAATTAATAAATGTTCAATATACATCTTTGGTGTATTATATTTTGCTTTTATAAGTAGATTTAATACTGGTGCACTTTACTTACTTTCTGATGCAGGGGAGGAAGATAAACTTTGTATCAAATCCAAATATGGCCAGCAGCAGGAACCCCTGTTTATAAATTAGCCAGAGCACAATAAGAGCTTAAGCGATATGTTATTTTTGAACCTGAATTACCGTATTTATCCACAAATAAGCCCCCACCCTAGTGAAAAGATCAGAGATTGACCAAAAGTTAGGAGGGGGCTTAATTATGAGTACCCCCCTGTTCACAGATGTCCAAGAACTTGGATATACCACTGTTTTGATCTATTACCACACTACACATCATGTACATAATTTATTATAGCTGTTCATGTTGTAAAAATAAACAACCAACATCAAATTAGTAAATAAGATTATGTTCAGAGACAAAAAATAACATACATATTATCATAAGAGAGAGACAAAATCAGGAAAGGGGCTTAATTGTAAGCACCCACCCTATTCCAAGGACATTTGCCAAAGTGGGGAGGGGACTTTGTTACATGGATGTTATTGCACTTTCTCTATATAAGCCTCTTTTAGTGCCTTATAATGCATATCAAATGATGTTGACATCTCATCACAAAAATGTTATAGATCAACAAATTAATGTCTTTTCTCCATCAATACACAGTGGAAACATGTATTGGTTTAAATGGGTCGAAGGGTTTTAAACTTAAATCTCAATGCTGAACCTTGAATTAAGTTATCTGTATGCTGCATGTTTTTGTATCATCTGTTATTGTACCGTTGTACTCATTTATGAGGTAACATGCAGTGTGATAATGAATTAACACGAGAGAGGATATATCAGGGAGTGCTTACATAATAAACATGGTATGACCTAATATGCTAACAGACAGGCCTACATTATTGGATTGATATATATTGTATTGCAGGTTTAGATATGGTGTTGTTGATAAGTTAAGCAATTTGTACCAGACCCTAATTTGTTCAATATTTCAGGAAAATATGTATGTTTTAACTGAATAGGAAAGTTTTCTACTATCTATAAAAAATCTGAAGTTTTAAGAAAAACATAGTTTAGTGTCTTAAAAGATACACACTGAGACTAAATTTTATTATATCTGCAGATTTTTTTTATATTAGTAGGGCACCATTTTTTTGGAAACATCAAACTTTTTTTTTAAATATACAAACAATACCAGTGGTAAGATTATTTGAGATTGGCTTCTGAGTTTGATATTAAAACCTACCTGACCGTAGTTAAAAACACCATCCAGGAACTCTATCTCCACATAGATACCAGATTTATCATTGTTCATCATTCTCCAACTGCACAGGAATAGACCCTACAAATACAGACAGGGTTTCATCAGTACAAGGCAACATGGTTATATAAACGTTTTCTTATGTGTGATATATATATTTATATGATTAAACTGTGTTACTTCCATCAATACAAGAGGCCCAGAGGGCCTGTATCGCTCACCTGGATAC
>NW_018478039.1:0-1821 GCF_002113885.1 Mizuhopecten yessoensis | reverse complement strand
GTATATTTCCTGTTTGGGCCAAAGGATAGCGTTAGGCGTATATTTAATGTTTATAAAAGGAACGATTAAGGACTCCAGCTAAATACATTTTACGTTTGCAGTAAAGGACTAACTTCGGTATTACCTTGCCCTATTTCACAATACAGACCCGTCTGTTAACGGAGTTCAGGAAGTGATACTGGTGTACAAATATAATGGAGGAACATAATAGTCAAGATATCATTATCAAAGTTACATTTTCTGTTACGGTGACCGCTGACCTCTAGACGACTACACTATTTGTTTGAGCGCTGATGAGGTCAGCTTTGACCCTTATATGACAAATAATGGATATCAAGTCCGCGGAAGGGTGTTTCGTGAGGTCAGTTTGATGACACAGACAAGTGTGGTCATTGATCACAGGTAGAAGTACTCTTACAGATTCTGTACAAAAAAACAACCAACCAAACTTTTACGTGATATGCGTCTCTTCATTAAAAAGTCATTTTAACAGAGGAAGGGGGCTTACGACGTGCTTAAGAGTCATTGTTCGTTTTTTGTGTGTTATCTTGACTGGATATAAAATGCAATAATTTGAATTGATAATAGTGAAACAAATGCCGCAATGTGATATACTTTTCACATACAAAGTACATATAAAACTAATTAATTAAGTTAACTAACCTTAATCTCAATTAATTTTAAACTTCAATTAACATAAACCTCTACCACGGAATTAGATTGAATCTAAGTATGTGTCTCTACAAACCTTAACCACAAATAACCTGAATTACCTAACCTTATCTAGTCAAGGAAGGTTAAAGCTACTTAACCTTATTCTTACTCAGGGTAAAGGTCAAGTTACGGTTAGTCCGTTTTTACAATTAACTTCAACTTAAAGAAAATAAATAGTTAAACCACGGAATTAATCTAAGTCCGTGGTTAAACATATGCCATTGGCTGGGGCACCAATAGTTGGCCATCACATCCGTGTTAAGGAATATTTGTTAAATGCTTTTATATGGAAAAAATGAAGATGTATGATTAAAGCATATAGACGCTTTAATATGTCTATGATTAAAGTTATGCATTTTAAACTACCAAAATACAAGTCGCTCTAAAAATATATATGACGAAATACTGTCAGCACATGTCGTAGCTTTCGTTATAAGGGAGGTAACTCTCACTGAAATTTCTGTTCGGCACAGGTAAATTAGTTGTACTATATGCACTCGATATTTGATATAATACTTCATATCAGGAGTCGAACAGGCCCCGACATCAAAGGCCCTGACCTGGCACATCAAAGGCCCTGATCTGGCACACTGCCTGGCATCTCACCGCAACCCATGGCTCCTGATGCTGGCCTGCATCTCATCGTCAGTGGACCGTAAACAACAGAACAGAAAACACCACTACGTGTATTATAGTACTCACAGGTGAAAAGCATGTTTATCGCCCTAGGGAGACCAACTTTATCCATAGTTGGTAAAATACTATAAAGAAACACGAACCGTTGGGAATTCAAGATATTTCAGATTCGAAGAAAAAAGATGCACCGATCGATTTACAAATACACTAGAAGAGGAAACACCAGCCAATTCGCCCAGCCAAACTGTGCTTTGAGCGTAAATGAGAATATATATATATACGTATTCTCTTTTATAGGCATATTAGCGGGATGAGTTATACGATGCCAAAATCACGCGAGCTTTGATGATGTTATATATTACGTTCCGTGTATAGATCAGTGTATTTTGTTGGAAGGTACACAAGGGACACATTCCTAACCAAGACATACAAATACATACAAAATTCTTAATTTATAACATAGATATACAA
>NW_018478038.1:0-1820 GCF_002113885.1 Mizuhopecten yessoensis | reverse complement strand
AGATAGAGTTATCTTTTCCCTAGCAACAATGGGATCACCCTGTGAAGTATGTAAGACATTTCTATCTTACACCCCGATTCAGTTGGTTGATATAGCCAGTCTATTAACTCCTTTTCAAGGTTTCTGAGCTTAATCTGGTAGTTGGAATTAGAGAAAAATGCTCTTTCATGCCTAAGGGTGTAGAGTAGGAAATTCTACAATCCGGATTTTCAACGAAAGCTCAGGTTTTACCAAATTTGAAAAACGCTCGGGTGGAATTTCCCAGTTATCCTTAATTTTAATTCAATTCAACACCCCTGGGCATGAAAGAGTCTAGTACAATATGAACCTTTTTAACCTACAGAAAATAGGCAGAGATCTGACAGTATAAAGCTGAAGTGGTAATATCACTTTTGTTAGAATTGACATTACAAGGATGGTATCCTCATACAGATGCTAACATTGATTTAATTGAAAGAATTAAAAAAATCCCCCCAAAAATTGATATTTCGCATCTTTAAAATGTGTAGACAACAACATCCTAAAATCGTCTATTATAAACTATAATAGTGTTGAAGAATTGTACACTTATTCTGTATCAGCCTTTGCCAATAGTTATGATAGCATTTTGGATTGAAATGTTAAATCTGTTATGATGATGGTCACTTCAGACAAATCCTGTGAATACATACATTTCTACTGACAAAACAAGAACGCGAATAACCAAAGATTTCCAGCATCAGGACATCCAGAGCTGAAATAGAGAATGTCATACAGAACATGAACGATCCCTGGGGCTACAGATTAACGTCTCCTTCCATATATAGGGACACTGCTGGAAACTGGACAACATCTGACCCCTAGCAGCTATATAGCCAGACACATCAGCCTGAAGTGGCCAACACATCAACTTTAGCTGTAAGGAACAGAGAATATCTTCAGATACTGATAGAAATAGCTATACTTTAGTGAATAGGTACCAAGTTTCTTACTAAATCAATGACCATGCAGATAAATTCAGTGAATTCTGCTTTATATCACCTTTCATTTGTCAGAAGAAACTTGATAGTAAGGCTCCCTGTACAACAGTTCCACTGCACTATGGGTTTGTAGATGTACAGTTACCTCCCCTTAACTTTCATTTGACTACATATAACTGTAGCACTGTTTGGCCAGGACACTTTCATTGACCAGGTAGCTGAACAAGCTAGAATGACGGTATACATATCTATGTCCGGGGTAAAAATCTTGGTCAAGCCCCGCTAAATTTTTACACTCGGAACACTGTTGTTCATTATATTTTTATATTTCGTCTTAATTATTTCTTAAAAAAGTCCCACAAGGTATGGGTTTCTTTTCAGAAATGCTTTATCAAAGCTTTATTGGTGCTGTAACAGACAGTTTCCAATACTTAGATACACGTTTTAGCAGTAGTATGGGGGGATCCTTAAGTTAGACATTAACTGATTATGTGTTTTACTGACATTTCTCAGCTGTCAAAACCTAGAAGTGACAATATAAAAAAAAAAACTCAAAAAGTGTCTGTCTTTTGTTTTGAATTTGACACATCTTCTTAACCAGGAGACATTTCCTCAACTCGGCTAATACCAGGATTGTGTGTCAAAGAAGGTTAAAAAAAGGTACTTTGGGGCATGCCTTTTTGTGCCTAAAAGCTACCTAAAATGTACCTTTGACTGTAGGTACTTTTAAGGTATACCTAAAATGTGCCCCATTTTTTTTAGCACTCTCAAGGTATACCTCAAATGTGCCCCATTTGGACGCTCAAGATTTTTTAGATGTGCCTAAAATGTGCCTCAAATGTACCTATATTGAACAGGTTT
>NW_018478037.1:1667-1820 GCF_002113885.1 Mizuhopecten yessoensis | reverse complement strand
ACACAGTTTTACTACTCTATAGTTACAACAATACAAACACAGTTTAACTACTCTAGGGTAACAACAATACAAACCCAGTTTTACAACTCTAGCTTAACAACAATACAAACACAGTTTTACTACTCTATAGTAACAACAATACAAACACAGTTT
>NW_018478037.1:0-1617 GCF_002113885.1 Mizuhopecten yessoensis | reverse complement strand
CAACAATACAAACACAGTTTTACTACTCTATAGTAACAACAATACAAACACAGTTTTACTACTCTAGGGTAACAACAATACAAACACAGTTTTACTACTCTATAGTACCAACAATACAAACACAGTTTTACTACTCTAGGGTTCCACTAAAACAAAGCATGGTTTTAACGTTACAGTACAATGACTTATTAATCAGTTCTCAGATGCCATAACAGTTATAAGACACATTTCAACTGAAATGTTCGTAGCAATTGATCAACAAACGTGTGTGTTTCTATTGTTACATTAACTGATGTTGTTTATGTTTCTGCTGTTGTATGATGTTCAGATTAATACGTTTCTTACGATGACTCCTCACAAAATCAAGGCATTTTATCACAATATTACTTTCATAAGAAAATGTG
Source organism: Mizuhopecten yessoensis (assembly GCF_002113885.1). Lineage (NCBI taxonomy): Eukaryota > Metazoa > Mollusca > Bivalvia > Pectinida > Pectinidae > Mizuhopecten > Mizuhopecten yessoensis. Next base: position 1,213 of record NW_018478037.1, on the reverse strand, counting down.
TTTAGCGTTCGAAAAAAAATATATCAAATAATACAAAATAATTTGTTTGAAATTACATTTGGATTATCCTAGGAGGATTACGTAGCAGTAAAAAGCCATTGGAGCCGTATAAAGTTGGTGTGTTGTGTCACATTGAAAGGAAAAATCATTGATGAATTTAGCAAAAATGGCATATTTGAAATGTTTATTTTAATTAAGTGAAAATGGCCCAAACAGGTGATTTACGTGAGCAACCGAGTCACGCGGCTAATAGTGAGAATTAACCTAATGGGAACCACACATGTCTGAAATGCATATTTTATGAACTCATGGTGTCAGATGGTGTAAGGTGGCAGAAAGGGCAGATAATATTTTTTCCTTTGCTCATGGAGATATTTTCCAAGGAACGGCTTTGTTTCCAAATGCTCATATGACTTGAAAATAAACCAAGAAACGTATTTTAAAAATGAAAGTATTCAACGTGATGTCCGTTGTAAATGGAGTATATAGCGTGAATGTGTTCTCAGCACCTCAAAACCTCGTCAATATAAGCGGCAAAAACTAACTCAATCCAACATTCTCTTACAATCTTGACAAAAGCGATTGCCCTCCAGCTGAGAAATGAATTTATTTATATTATGATCAAATCAAAATCATAGTACAAGTGTAGAATTCATTAGGCTATTTCCATTTATTATTCTTGAGCCTTTCCAACAACTATTATCAGACCTGGTAAGCACAATCAAAAATGAGGTACAGTGCAGTGCCGTATAAATATGTATAATAACCACTGATTCACCCTTGTATCCTCAAATTTAATGTAAGGTTGAATACCCAACACTGATGTACCCCTGTATCCATACATCATATGTAAGGTTGATACCCAACACTGATGTACCCCTGTATCCATACATCTTATGTGAGGTTGATAACAAACACTGATGTACCCCGGTATCCATACCTCATATGTAAGGTTGATACCCAACACTGATGTATCCCTGTATCCATACATCATATGTAAGGTTGATACCCAACACTGATGTATCCCTGCATCCATACATCTTATGTAAGGTTGATACCCAACACTGATGTACCCCTGCATCCATACATCTTATGTAAGGTTGATAACCAACACTGATGTATCCCTGTATCTATACATCATATGTGAGGTTGATACCCAAAACTGATATACCCCTGTATCTATACATCATATGTAAGGTTGATACCCAACACT
>NW_018478036.1:218-1819 GCF_002113885.1 Mizuhopecten yessoensis | reverse complement strand
AGTAACACTTGTGACCTCTGCCTATTCTTTCTACTATAGTAACACCTGTGACCTCTGCCTAGTCTACCTACTATAGTAACACTTGTGACCTCTGCCTATTGTACCTATTATAGTAACACGTGTGACCTCTGCCTTTTATATTCTTCCTACTATAGTAACACTTGTGACCTCTGCCTTTTCTACCTACTATAGTTACACTTGTGACCTCTGCCTATTCTACCTACTGTAGTAACACTAGTGACCTTTGCCTATTCTATCTACTGTAGTAACACTTGTGACCTCTGCCTATTCTACCTACTGTAGTAACACTTGTGACCTCTGCCTTTTCTATTCTTCCTACTATAGTAACACTTGTGACCTCTGCCTATTCTTTCTACCATAGTAACACTTGTGACCTCTGCATATTCTACCTACTGTAGTAACACTTATGACCTTTGCCTATTCTCTCTACTGTAGTAACACTTGTGACCTCTGCCTTTTCTATTTTATCTACTATAGTAACACTTGTGACCTCTGCCTATTCTACCTAATATAGTAACACTTGTGACCTCTGCCTATTCTATTCTATATACTATAGTAACACTTGTGACCTCTGCCTATTCTACCTACTATAGTAACACTTGTGACCTCTGCATATTCTACCTGCTGTAGTAACACTTATGACCTCTGCCTATTCTATCTACTGTAGTAACACTTATGACCTCTGCTTATTCTATCTACTGTAGTAACACTTATGACCTCTGCTTATTCTACCTACTATAGTAACACTTGTGACCTCTGCCTATTCTATCTACTGTAGTAACACTTATGACCTCTGCTTATTGACCTCTGCCTATTCTACCTACTATAGCAACACTTATGACCTCTGCCTATTCTACCTACTGCAGTAACACTTGTGACCTCTGCCTTTTCTACCTACTATAGTTACTCTTATTTCCGTGTTCGAGATGTCTCCATAAACACCTCAGAAGTGTTTTCCCCGTTTTCAACCTAATGTGACCAGGTAGGGTAACATGCTAGTGTTATATATACAACACATTTAATGGCCACTGGAAGGTCCACGTCCTCTGTACATGGATACCGTCTTCTATATAAGCTTTGTTATAGCGAGAATGTAAAACCAACGAACAGTTAATAATTACAGACATATTGCAACTATTATAATTCATTTTGATTTTCCCCAGTAAGTAAGAATCTATTTTACTGGAAAAACATTGATATCTTATTTCTTGCTTCAGTTTGCTACAAGCGTATGGGATTAACAGAAATCCATAATAAGTTAGCAATTCGGTGCCAAATGTATTGTTTAATCTCAAAGATAGTAAGTAAAAAAATCCCTGCTAGAATTTTGATTTTAGTAGATACTTTTTCTTTTACAACATAGATATCTATCATTAAGGGAAAAGCAAAACATTTTGCGTTGCATTTTTTAAACATGTTCTTTGTAACACTGACCTCCAGTAAGCTCTGTAACACTGATCTCCAGTAAGCTCTGTAACAGCTACCTCCAGTAAGCCCCGTAACACCTACCTCCAGTAAGCTCTGTAACACTGACCTCCAGTAAGCTCTGTAACACTGACCTCCAGTAAGCTCTGTAACAC
>NW_018478036.1:0-128 GCF_002113885.1 Mizuhopecten yessoensis | reverse complement strand
CAGTAAGCTATGTAACACTGACCTCCAGTAAGCTCTGTAATACTGATCTCCAGTAAGCTATGTAATACTGACCTCAAGTAAGGTATGTAACACTGACCTCCAGTAAGCTCTGGAACACTGACCTCCAG
>NW_018478035.1:0-1818 GCF_002113885.1 Mizuhopecten yessoensis | reverse complement strand
GAAAGGGCTTGATATAAGTTGTAAAACTTGTGCCCAATTCCATTGTTATGTAAAAAAGGCAATATAATATGCTTAAAACAATCTATCAGAATAGCAATCTCTCATTTGTTAAAACTGTATCACAATGAATTTAATAAAATTCAATAATATATTCATATTATATTTACAATATAATATACGTATACTGTACAGCAGTAGGTGACATTTAAAGGTTATGTCATGGCAACACGTTTCTTGTCTTCGTGGTGTTTTTTTATATACATACTGTACATGTTATATATGTGTAGTGATTTTATCACATACAGTAAAATAACCATGCAAGTCGCTATTTCATTTATGCAGAAACAAATACTTTGGCAATAAACGTTTGGATTTGTGTCTTTTCAAAGATAGCCTAGAGTTTTCCCCCCATTTTTGAAGTTCCGCAAAGTACAATTTTGTCAATGCCTATATTAATCCCGAGGTCAAAAATTCACGCTATACGGCAGTGTTGTGGAATTTCAACTTGTGGTCATAGAAATACGCACATAGAGTAATGGGCCATAACACACATATATATTAATAGGTGTTTATGATAATATGTGGTTGATGGAGGGGTGAAGGTCGCACTGATGACGGATTAGTACCACGTGATTATGACGTATACGCGATGACAGATTGGTGATGAGACATTACCTAGATATCAAACACATCGTCACAAAATTCTGTAACGTAGAAAACAATCCCACAGCAAGTTCTTCTAGGTAACGGACAAAAACATGGCTATCAAAATTATTAGGACATTTATCACAGACGGAAATATCTGTGTACACGGAACATAATAAATTGTATAGTTTTACAACCCTACATATACGTATCAGAAACTCTGATATTAACAATATTCGCGCCGAATAAATGACATCAAACAGACGCGCATACCCCAAACCTTGATGGTAATGTCATTGACACCAAGTGTCTTTACATATTACGAAACCATAAACAATGTTAAAGAAAACAACAAAACAAAAACGACGAAACAAACATCAAAACATTTCATAGGACAACGAAAATATTAGCTGTCCTTCTGCAGTCTAGAACTTAATCTCGGGGAAGGGACGCGATATAGGGGAAGCAACTCTTATAATTACTTGGCCGTTTTAATGAAGAATTAACCTTTTAGAATGTGAAGATCATAAACAGATGGTGTGTCAACGCCCCCTCTACTGGCCAGAGGAGTGTCCCCACCCCCTCCTACGGGCAAGAGGAGTGTCCCCACTCCCTCCTACTGGACAGAGCAGTGTCCCCACCCCTCCTACGGGCAAGAGAAGTGGTGCCTTGTGTACTTTTGGTTCAAAATCCTACTCCTCTAAGTGGCTGCGTCGATTTATCATTTTTGATCTGACCTATCACCAGAGCAATATTATCATATTCAGATTGGATACATGAAGCTGGTTTGACCCCTCGGTTGGAGTGTTGGGTCTCCAATAGCCGAATGTAGATGTTAAGTTGTACTACTTAAAACGAATGAGATCTACATTATATGATTACATATACACACGAATACATCACATGCTACACGAACTTGTTTCAGGGTCCTGCCCCCTCCTCACTGGCTATGTCCCTGGGTTCACTCATGGAAATGTTCAGGCCCAACCTGCACCTTGTGACTTAGTTTCTGAGTAATAACATTAAAACAGTTGAGAGTCTCACCATTGGCATTAAAAGAGGAATGCATTCATCATTCGAACATATTTTATTGAAAGAAAACAATCGAAGGGATTGGGCACAAGTTCTGACAACTTACTAAGCCCTCTCCCGACAATACAACACACAGTAACT
>NW_018478034.1:0-1817 GCF_002113885.1 Mizuhopecten yessoensis | reverse complement strand
TCCATTTATATCAACTTTGGTGTAATATCATGGGACAAAACAAAAACAATACCTATAATATCATTATCTTATCGATGGTACTTCTGGCATTTTGTCAGTTACGTTTGTGTTAAGATGGTCAATGCGTTTTGGTCTAGAATAACAATTTTAAGATTGAAGCATACATTGATATATATATTCCTGAGTATTATATTTATGATTAACACAAAACTCAACATATATGCATTTAACATGCCGCTTTGGTTATGTTTTAAGAATTAAAATACCGTATAAATTCGGAAATTGTTTTCAGATAGGTTCAACATTTATGCGTATCATCTTCTCAAAACATTTACAAGATGTTATTGCATGTTTACATGCTCACTTAAAAAAATATACATAATAAATAAATATTTTTCTTAATAATAAAAATAATAATCAATAAATATTTTACTTTATAATGTCAGTTTTCTTTAAATATCCATCAAATAATTATCAACATATGTTAAAGGTTCTGTTCAAATTCGATGATTGATTTTGCAATAAATCTGTGTGCTCTTCCTAACGTTACCGTAACACTTTCATAGATTCAAATCATTCCTGATGTACTGACCCATGTGTGTGCTTGTCTTCTGCAACAATATCCATTTGAGCAGATGTTGTATTTCCATGGCTTCCAATATACCTTACTTAGATATGTCACCTGCAAGTTGGATTGCCCAAAACAAATCTTACATTGACGGTTCGAACGTATTATGACTGCTCGTTTAGAATTGGTCGTGTTTCCATGAGATAATTATGGGTATAATTAAACGAACAATTTTACATACAAAAGCGCTATGTTTACCTCCTGTTGCAACCTGATAGAGTTGTTGTTTGCGTAGACGGATATGTAATACAACAGAACTAATATAAGCAGCATAGGATTTTCTGTAAGTATCATTATTTGTTATATGAGAAAGCGAATTTCAATGGTGTTCATAGAGTAACTCTCAGCAAGGAAATATACTTGATTTATAACACATAATAAAGAGAATAGAACAAGATGTATCATTAAACGTTTAAATGTTTGTCTCTCCAGTTTCTGCTATTGGTAGCAGCGACTCGGCATCCCTTCAGGGCACCACCGATCCGTCTTTCCTGTACATATGGAGTCCAAATTTTCCAAATGCAATTGACTCCTCAGTGACGTCTTCTACGTGCTCAATTGAAACTGCGTGCAACTCCCAGATAACCGTTTCTGCGCTTGACATCCGCCTACAAAGTGATTCTTCGGGAACTTGTCGACAAAGCATCACATTGAAGGATAATTCGTCCGTTATAACCCTGGACTGTTCCAATAATAACATGTTTGTTATTCAGGATATATTTACCAGTCAGTCCAACTATTTGGAGATGACTTTCTCAAACGATCTTGGAGAAAGAAATGGTTATTTTTGGATCGGTTTTTCTTGTAAGTACGATGCACAAATCACTTGATTCCAGCAGTTATCTTCCTATAAATGTATATATTTTTCTAACATACTGTGTCGACAGTAATCTAGAATAACGTGTTCTTTATTTATTGGAAAGATTTTGAGCTCATTTAATTCTAAATGAGATCCAATCTTTGTGTGAATAAACTATGATACAGGTATACGTATACATTTCAAGGTGTTGTTCTCATTTACAGCGGATACATGTGGGTCACTTAAGATAGCATGTCCAGCAGTTTCCGCGGAGTATGACTGTCTGGCCAGCGCCAACGACGGATCTTCTTGTGTTACCACCACCCTCACAACTACGACTGATGTACCGACCACCACCATAACCCCAGCCGACACCACAACCACCCTTAC
>NW_018478033.1:0-1815 GCF_002113885.1 Mizuhopecten yessoensis | reverse complement strand
CAGTTTCTCTTTTCCGCTAGTATATATCAGCCAAATACGATCGTTATTTTCCATAAGGGGACTCACTTGATATATTTATGAAGTATTTGAAAAAAGGACAAAAAAAATATACACTTCACCGTGATTTCCTTTAATTATAAATGCATAATACGTAATAAACACGTAGTAACTAAGGAGTTTAATACTTTTGTGATGTTTTTAGATCACCTGCCCGAAGGGCTAGTGAGCTTATGCTATGGCGCGGCGTCTGTCGTCTGTCCATCCGTCCGTCGTCGTCCGTCAACTTTTCCTTTGAACGACTTCGTCTGAAGAATGGACAGGCATATACTCATGATATTTAGGTGATAGCTTCATTAGTAAGCGTCAAACGAAGTTTGAGAACAAAAATGACCCTGACATACTATCAAGGTCACATGGGTACAAGTGTCAAATACTTAAAGCGACTTCTTCTAAAGAACCGAAACGTATAAAATCTTAATATGTAGCTGGTAGTTTCATTGATTAGGGCCCAGCAAAGTTTGAGAACGAAAATGACATTGACCTACAATCAAGGTCACAGGGGTCAAAAGTGTCAAACACTTCAAACAACTCCTTCTGAAGAATTGTAAGATATAGAATCTTACTATTTGGCTGGTATCTTTTCTAGTTAGAGCCCGACTAAGTTTGAGAATAAACTAACCGTGAACTATACTATCAAGGTCACATGGAACAAATATGTCAAACAACTCAAACGACTTCTCCTGAATAACTGAAAGGTATAGAATTATTATATGGCTGGTAGTTTCCAGGCATAAAGCCTGACAGACTTTGCAAATGAAATTGACCTTGTCCTTCTTTCAAGGACACAGAAGTCAAATATGATAAACACTTGAAGCGACTTTTCTGAAGAACTGAATAGAAATAGACGCATTAACTTGACTTACTTTCGAGGTCACAGAGGTGATATATGTCAAACTTATCAAACGACTTCTTCTGAATGATCGAAATGTATNTATCTAATTAGTGGAAATTGTTCACATTAGAGCTTCTTTGAATAATAAGTAATTAACAGAAAGTTATTTAGGAATTTTAAACATTTTTTCATGTTTTCACATATTGGGTTGATAGGATTTGTCCTATCATGTGCAACCCAATTCGTGAAAAGTGAAAAAAAACTTTGTATCTCTTGGCTAATTAGTCTATCTAATTAGTGGAAATTGTTCACATTAGAGCTTCTTTGAATAATAAGTAATTAGCAGAAAGTTATTTAGGAAATTTAAACATTTTTTTCATGTTTTCACATATTGGGTTGACAGGATTTGTCCTATCATGTGCAATCCAATTCATGAAAAGTATTTTTTTTATATATATTTTGGCTTATTATATAGTGTATCTAATTAGTGGAAATTGTTCACATTAGAGCTTCTTTGAATAATAAGTAATTAGCAGAAAGTTATTTAGGAAATTTAAACATTTTTTTTCATGTTTTCACATATTGGGTTGATAGGATTTGTCCTATCGTGTGCAACCCAATTCGTGAAAAGTATATGGTGTGTTTTTTTTATATATTTTGGCTAATTAGTCTATCCAATTAGTGGAAATTGTTCACATTAGAGCTTCCTTGAATAATAAGTAATTAACAGAAAGTTATTTAGGAATTTTAAACATTTATTTCATGTTTTCACATATTGGGTTTATAGGATTTGTCCTATCATGTGCAACCCAATTCGTGAAAAGTATTTTTTTTATATATTTTGGCTAATTATATAGGTATCTAGTTAGTGGACGTTGTCACATTAGAGCTTCTTTGAATAATAAGTAATTAGCAGAAAGTTA
>NW_018478032.1:0-1813 GCF_002113885.1 Mizuhopecten yessoensis | reverse complement strand
TTCACCCCTGAAATTTCATAATGAACTGTTCCAACCATTGAATTGTGGAAGAGTTAAAATGTGTTTTTGTGTGTGAATTAGTTAGTGCATCGACTATAAAACATAGATAGCGGGATGATTTCAGTCTAAAACTGGCTCGCTACAACAATTTCCGACCACCATTCAGTTAATTTAATCTGCTTCAGTCTGGATTTGAAAGATGTATAGCGCTTGATGTTAGCTATTTTAAAACGTTTTCCGCGTTTGTTTTCAGGTGTTACGTGAGTACGACTGTACTACGAGGTTGTATCTATGCCATTGGTGGATTCGATGGTCACGTGAGGCTGAACACGGCGGAGCGATACTTCCCCGGTCGTAATCAGTGGATGAACATCGCGCCTATGAACCACCAGCGCAGTGACGCTAGCGCCACAACACTACACGGTACAGTAACAATAGAAACGCTTACTTCCTCCTTCAAAGATAATTCAGAAACATAGAAACAAACACGTATCGGAACCATTGAGCAACGCGTATATCCTACACTCTACTTACTTAGTTACCGTAGCAATGTATAGTGAAACAGCGGATACGACAACTGGAAGAGCATAATTATATTCACAACCAATAAGAGTACTGTAATATTATGCAAAACATTAACATGTACAATCACTATGTGAGTCAACTTTGGAAACACGCATCTTCCTTCAGTTGTCGTTGAAAGACGCAGTTTCCTGTCATGAACTGCCCTTTCTTGACATTAACATCCCTGCTTCGCAACCTACAGTGTAAACGTGTCGCAGTTTATTCGGTATTCAGAAGTTTGCTTCTAATTCTATTCTTTCCGTTATGATATTTACGAGTTGCCATATCACAGACCGGTTACATGTATTTTACTTTATTTTAATTTATTAAATAATATAAATACATTTGGAAACTACAAATTATTGGTGTAACTAGCATATCTTTATTTGCTACAATTCAGAAAAGATTTACATTTGTGGCGGATTCAATGGAGAGGAATGTTTGAATTCGACTGAATATTACGACCCTTACGCAAACCAGTGGACATGTTTTGCGCCCATGCGCAGCAGACGTAGTGGTTTAGGTGTCAAGGCCTACGGGGACCAGATATATGCTGTAGGGGGGTTCAATGGTATCTCTCGGATGAGCACTGCGGAGCGGTACAACCCATTCACAGATCGCTGGGAATCTATTCTTGCTATGTACAGTCCCAGGAGCAACTTTGGTGTAGAAGTGAGTATTTAAAGGGGGAGAAATATGGGGATTCAAATTAATACTTAGTATCTTAAAGATACATCCCATCCATTTTATGAAACATCTCATAAATATTGGAGATATCTATTCATTTACGAGATATCGTATTTACATTTTTAAAATATCCGAGCTATTTCTAGTTGTAAGAGATAATGTCAATTATATTTAAATACATTTTTTAACTAATTTCGAGATATTTTTCACGTTTTTAAAGACATCCATGTATCTAATCCAATTAAACAAACAGCTTTTCAAACTAATATTAGATGTCTTAAAATATAATAAAGATTATTTTAATAGAGATATGGATTTTTTTAAAAGAAAACCCAGAGATTTCTCTAACTGAAACTGTTAAAACTTCATTGGATATTTGTTTCAATTTGCTTGTAAATGAAAGATGATATACTCTGTGTTACTAGATAATAGATAACATGGTTTGTGTTACTAGATAATAGATAACATAGTTTGTGTTACTAGATAATATATGACATAGTTTGTGAAACTAGGTAATATATGACATTATTTGTGTTACTAGGTAATAGATGACATGCTTTGT
>NW_018478031.1:0-1811 GCF_002113885.1 Mizuhopecten yessoensis | reverse complement strand
AAACTAAGGTTTTGTTTCAGTTACAGATAGTCTTTTGCGTTTAAATGAAAATGTGTCAAATCAATATTCCATCAAGCTTTAGTGACATTAATGAACCAGAGGCCCATGTGCCTTAACGGTCACCTGAGTCCTACTGTATTGATTTTTGTTGTTGAAATATGTTCAAATTTGAGTACAAAATAGTTAAGTATAACGTTAACTTAAGTTTCTCAGGACCATGCGCTGATCATACCTAGACCGAGTTTCAGTTAAATCGTCCTATTAGAACTTGTTTTCAAGTTTGAAATATTTATTTTCAAAATGGCGGCCGTGGCAGCCAAATTGGATTTCTGTTCGACCCGAAAATAACAACACTTTGTCAGGCCATAAGTCGATCATTCCTACTTAATTTCAGTTCAATCGACCCAGCAGAACTTGACTTAAAGTTTGAAATAGTTTTTCAAAACGGCGGCCATGGCGGCCATATTGTATTTCTGATCGACCCGAAAAATATCAACACTTGGTCAGGGAGATGTCAGTAACCTTCCCATGAAATATTAATGTAATCCCTTAGCCAGTATTTCAGTTTAATGTAAAATGTTAACGGACGACGGACGACGCACATCGCACGACGGACGAAGACGGATAGCAATAGGTCACTTGAGCTAAAGCTCAGGGCCCACTTGTACAAAGCATCTCAACTCTTGAGATTTCCTCAAGTCTAAGATTTCCCATAGACAATACATTGCTTGAGATTTTCCTTAACTTTGAGATGTTTTATACAAGTGGGCCCTGGTGACCTAAAAATAAGAAAGGTGAATAAACAAAGTGCTCTAAATGTAAAAACACAGCGAGCGAGATCCAGATTCGAACCCTTAACCTCAGATTGCTATACTGTGGCTGTAATCATCAAAGATATAGATAACATACGTACAGTCGCCTTTTTATCATTCTTACTGATATTACATATTTTTGTATGTTTTGAATGTGACAACAAAAAAATGAATATAAAATACACCAAAAAGATCCAAGCCATACAGATTTAAATGGACTTGTACATTGTAATTGAAACGTGAAATCAGACTTCTTTTATACTGTGAACTTGTCCAGTCAGAGTTAAAAACACCAAATTTCGGTTCAATAAATTAAGATAGACAAAGGGAATCTAACAGCATCTATCAGACGAAAAGGTCTGAAACGGGTGAGGATCTAAATAACAGTTACTTGCATCCAAGATGGCGAACATGAAATCCAACTTTTATCATTTTGAATAACTATATTTGGATTCATAACATTAGGCGGTTTATGACAACGTTTTCTTCGTTTGAGGTACATTCTAGACCAAGCGACTCTCAAGAACAAAGATAACATACCAAAGAATGAGCACAAAAAATAGATGACAGACGTTAAGAACTAAGCTCGCCTTAATGGTGTTCCCTCTTTTTTATCGAGAGCATCTTTTGTCGGGATATTATCGATTTCAGGTCATTATTGGTTTCTAAACGGCCCATAAACAAAGTATAGGCCATTACAGACAACAACAAGTAGATAAACCATGTTAAAGGAATAAATATCAAACAAACGAAAAGGTAGAAGACAAACGTCAGCTTGAAGAGTAAAAGTAGCTATGGTTAGTTGTATCTTTTAGAACAGAGAGATTTGTGATATGTTGTATTATGATAAAATATCCACCTGTTGGCCAAAGATCAAAACAAATGAAAATTGCAATTCAATGAAGAAGATGGGTTGTGAAACAATGACCCATGTGCTGTTACAGGGGTGTCAGAGTTTCAGTTGACAGATTTTGCGTTTTCATTCCGTTTTCATTCCAT
>NW_018478030.1:0-1810 GCF_002113885.1 Mizuhopecten yessoensis | reverse complement strand
ATACCTCAAAAATCACAGAAAAAGGAAATTAACATCGCAGATGGGGCATAAAAACCACATATCACAGACACAAAAAAAACCACAAATCACAAACAAAGGAAATTAACATCGCAGTCGGGGCAGAATAACCCACAAATCACAGACAAAGGAAATTAACATCGCAGACGGGGGAGAATAACCGACAGGGCAGAATACCTCAAAAATCACAGAAAAAGGAAATTAACATCGCAGACGGGGGAGAATAACCGACAGGGCAGAATACCTCAAAAATCACCGAAAAAGGAAATTAACATCGCAGACGGGGAGAATAAACCACAAATTACCGAAAAAGGAAATTAACATCGCAGACGGGGAAGAATAACCAACAAATCACAGACAAAGGAAATTAACATCGCAGACGGGTAGAATAACCCACAAATGATAGACAAAAGAAATTAACATCGCAGTCGGGGCAGAATCACTCACAAATCACCGACAAAGGAAATTAACATCGCAGTCGGGGCAGAATAACCCACAAATCACCGACAAAGGAAATTAACATCAAAGGAAATTAACATCGCAGACGGGGCAGAATAACCCACAAATAACCGACAAAGGAAATTAACATCGTAGACGGGGCATAATAACCCACAAATCACAGACAACGGAAATTAACATCGCAGACGGGGCAAAATAACTCACAAATCACCGACAAAGGAAATCAACATCGCAGTCGGGGCAGAATAACCCACAAATCACAGACAAAGGAAATTAACATCGCAGACGGGGCAAAATACCTCACAAATCACCGACAAAGGAAATCAACATCGCAGACGGGGCAGAATAACCCACAAATCAACGACAAAGGAAATTAACATCGCAGTCAGGGCAGAATAACCCACAAATGATAGACAAAAGAAATTAACATTGCAGTCGGGGCAGAATAACTCACAAATCACTGTCAATGGAAATTAACATCGCAGCCGGGGCAGGATAACCCAAAAATCACAAACAAAGGAAAATAACATCGCAGACGGGGCATAATAAGCCACAAATCACAGACAAAGGAAATTAACATCGCAGACGGGGCAGAATAACCCTCAAATCACTGTCAAAAGAAATTAACATCGCAGACGGGGAATAATAACCCACAAATCACAGACAAAGGAAATTAACATCGCAGACGGGGCATAAAAACCTACAAATCACAGAAAAGGAAATTAACATCGCAATCGGGGCAGAATAACCCACAAATCACTGTCAAAGGAAATTAACATCGCAGTCGGGGCAGAATACCCCACAAATCCCTGTCAAAGGAAATTAACTTTGCAGACGGGGCATAATAACCCACAAATCACAGACAAAGGAAATTAACATCGCAAACGGGGCATAAAAACCTACAAATCACAGAAAAGGAAATTAACATCGCAATCGGGGCAGAATAACCCACAAATCACTGTCAAAGGAAATTAACATCGCAGACGGGGCATATTAACGAAAAAATCACAGACAAAGAAATGAACATGGCAGACGGGGCAGAATAACCCACAAATCACAGACAAACGAAATTAACATCGCAGATGGGGGAGAATAACCCACAAATCACAGACAAACGAAATTAACATCGCACTCAGGGCAGATTAACCAACAAATCACAGACAAACGAAATTAACATCGCAGTCAGGGCAGAATAACCCACAAATCAGAGACAAACGAAATTAACATCGTAGTCGGGGCAGAATACCTCAAAAATCACAAACAAAGGAAATTAACATCGCAGTCGGGTCAGAATAACCCACAAATCACAGACAAAGGAAATTAACATCGCAGA
>NW_018478029.1:0-1807 GCF_002113885.1 Mizuhopecten yessoensis | reverse complement strand
AGGGGGAGTGGGGAGGGGATGTGTTGTAAGGGGAAGTGGGGAGGGGATGTCTGTTGAGGGGAAGTGGGGAGAGAATGAGTAGTGACAGGAAATGGGAAGTTGATGTGTTGTTAGGGAAATTGGAGAGGGTGTGTGCTGTGAGGGGAAGTGTTGTGAGGGTGTATAAGGGGGGGATTTAATGTGAGAGGAAGTGTTTTGAGGGGAAGTAGGGAGAGGATGTGTCGAAGGGGAGGAAGGGAGGGGGTAGGGATCAGATGTGTTGTGAGGGCAAGTAGGAAGGGGATGTGCTGTGAGGGGAAGAAGGGAGGGAAAGTGTTGTGAGGAAAAGTGTTATGAGGGGAGATAGGGAGGGGAGTTAGGAAGGGGATTTGTTGTGACAGGAAGTAGGAAGGGGAGGTTGGCAGGCTAGGGGAGGTAGGGAGGGGTTGTGTTGTGAGGGAGAGAAGGGAGGAGAAGTAGGGAGGGGATGTGTTGTGAGGGGAAGTGGATGTTTTGTGAGGAGAAAGGTTCTGAGGGGAAGTAGGGAGTGGATGTGTTGTGAGGGGGGGAATTTAGGGGAAGTGTTGTTAGTGGAAGTTGGAAGGTGAGGTAGGGAGGGGATGTGTTGTTATGAGAAGTGGGGAGGGGGAAGTGTTGTTAGGGGAAGTGGGGAGTTGTTATGATGTGAGGGGAAGTGGGGAGGGGATGTGTTGTTATGGGAAGTTGGAAGGTGAGGTAGGGGGGGATGTGTTGTTAGGAGAAGTGGGGAGGGGGAAGTGTTGTTAGGGAAAGTGGGGAGTTAGTTATGATGTGAAGGGGGATGGGGATATGTTGTTAGGGGAAGTGGAAAGTTGATGTGTTGTGAGGGGAAGTGGGGAGTTGTTATGATGTGAAGTGGGGAGTTGATATGTTGTGAGGGGAAGTGGGAAGGGTGATGTGTTGTTAGGGGAAGTGGGAAGTTGATGTGTTGTGAGAGGAAGTGTTGTAAAGGGTGGTAGGATTGGGATGAGTTGTTAGGGGAAGTGCTGCAAGGGGATATGTTGAGAGGAAAGTAGGGAGTGGAGGTAGGGATGGGAAAGAGGGGAGTGGATATGTTCTGAGGGGAAGTGGGGAGGGGGTTTGTTGTGATGGGAAGTAGGGAGTGGATATGTTATGAGGGGAGGTAGGGAGGAGAAAGTGGGTAGTTGATATGTTCTGAGGGGTAGTGGGGAGAGGATGTGTTGTGAGGGGAAGTAGGGAGGGGAGGTAGGGAGGGGAAAGTGGGGAGTTAATATGATCTGTGGGGAAGTGGGGAGGGGATGTGTTGTGTGGGGAAAATGGAAAGATTTAAATATAATTCAACTTAAATTAATGAACAAACAAATCTTTTACTGAATCCAGATTGAATATTTGTATTCAGGAAAACTACCTTTAATTTGCAGATACGTTTGAAAAATTACTACTCTTGGTCTAGAGCTGTTGTCATGGAAACAAAAATGTATTAGCTAATCATTTTCATTAATTTTGTGGATGCTTATGAAAAATTGCTTCTCTTGTATGGTTGTCATGGAAACAAAACATGTGATTTAATCATTTTCTGCTGACTACAATAGAATGTTTTAATTATATGAAGGCTGATTTGAAAATTCTTTTTTGTACATGACGCTAAAATGTGTTATCTCATGATGGATGTACCACTGTAACAAATTTCACCTACATAATAACAACTTCCTTACAATGATTTCCTAGTAATGTGCACATGTTATAAAACATGTTTTATTTTAGATCACATGTAGTGTTGTTTCGATGATCGATTATAATCGATATCTAATCGGAAAGGCAACCGATT
>NW_018478028.1:0-1807 GCF_002113885.1 Mizuhopecten yessoensis | reverse complement strand
GTTTGAAAAGTTCGAAAAAAGGGCTGAACATATACAGAGAAAAATCACATTAGCATGAAATCCTATGTTTGAAATGTTATGGTTGTGTAGCTTAATTGTAAAACCCAAGTTTCGTTTCTACATTGGAATGATTTCATTATTACAACTGGAAGTGTATGGACCGGTCTGTTTGTCTTCACAAAGAACTGCTTGTTTCAAAAAGAAATACTGACTTGGGTTTTCATTCAGAATCCGACGGTTTCCCTTGTGTCTCTGTCTAAGGGAATATTTAAAGAAACCAAAATCGAATCCTCTGCAACGATTACCATAGTTTTAATTTCTGTTTTCTTCCCCATTAGACGGGGTTATCCACACTTTAAGGCCATGGAAAGATATTTCTGTTTTACTCCAGGGTAAAGACGGGGATTCCCCTGTCATAATAATAAATGGATTTATAACGTCACGTCAAATTTATGATATAATCAATTGAATTTTTATGAAATTACCACTCGTATTTAATGTGAGAGATAAATACTCATTCCCAACTAAAGGAGTAAAAATAAGAACAATACCAAGCATCGGGGCAGGATTCGGCAAAGCCTCGGGCTAGACATAAATAATTTTACACTTTGGGGGTGAGATTTTGCTGTGTTACCCTCAAGGTGGAGAAAGATTATATCATTCTCCCTTGCGGGTCTAGCTTATAAGGTAATCCCTGCTTAGCTTGTAGGAATAATGTAACAAGGTGCGGTGATATGGTGCTATGTCAAGGTCACGGCATTTAAGACAACACTTTAAGTGGTTTTAAGTGGCTTCATCTTCTTTGAATACTGTCGATATATAAACGATAGAAGTTGGAAAAACTAAAACTACAATAATTCAATCAATTTTTAAAAACAGAGACCACTTATCTCCGAAAAATATGGTGTATTTAGTTTAGCATTTAAGTATCTCTTTGTTGACGATATTGACTCTTCAAGATAAGTTAGATAATGCTTTGAAAGTCACGACTGTATCGGCAGTTCTTATTTATAATATGCTTCACAATTGTCAAGAAAAGAAAACCGCAGACAACTTGATTTTAGTCTCTCGGTGCCCCTCCCTCTAAGTGCATATATTTCTACAGCATGTCATCATAATGACGTTTCAGTGAAGCGTTCTTTATAACAGTTTACGTGTATTTGCTATAACAGTATGTATGATCAATTATAATGGGGGGAAACATTAATTGGCTATTTTCTACAACTGTAGATACTATTGAAAAGGTCGTATTTTGTCTCATTTTATCGGCTCATTAAGGCATTCTTTGAATCAGTCGGTGACAATTTCACGATAAATATAATAGTACAAAATATTCCTTTATTAGAAAATATTGATTTTATAAAATGTTTTTACTTTTGTGGTCGGGTGGCACAGTGGCAAGAGCATTTACTTTTTATCAAAGCGGCCGGGGTTCGATTCCCCGATCGGACGTGAAAATGTATGGAGTCATTTACAGCTATTATTTACTTATTTATTATAACTTATATTAATCACTCTTAAGTACCCGGATGTTAAAGCGGGGGTGCTTTCTGTGGAAATAAACCAGAAAGCTCTGATAAAACTCGCGTGGTCGGGCAGGTGGTCTCATACTTTCTCACGTCCGATCTAGGACTTGAACCCTGACCATCTTTTGAAAAGGTGAGTGCAATATCCACTATGCCACCTGACCACCCGATAAACCTCACAATTATTAACGTTAATTAAGAAACCTAAATATAATGTCTAATTGTATTTGTTGTAGTATATACATTTTGAAACACATTAACTTAAGATAAACTAACGTGCT
>NW_018478027.1:0-1807 GCF_002113885.1 Mizuhopecten yessoensis | reverse complement strand
ATCTTTATACCTAACCTAAATGTCCAGTATGACCTATATTACCTGTACCTCACCACGGTGGTGACCCAATCTTTATACCTAGCCTACATGTCCAGTATGACCTATATATCATGTACCTCACCTCAGTGGTTACCCAATCTTTATACCTAGCCTACATGTCCAGTATGACCTATATATCATGTACCTCACCTCAGCGGTTACCCAATCTTTATACCTAACCTAAATGCCCAGTATGACCTATATATATTACATGTACCTCATATCAGTGGTTACCCATTCTCTAAACCGAACCTACCTGTATAGTATGACCTATATTACATGCATCTCACCTCAGTGGTTAACAAATCATTATGACTCACCTACCTGTCCAGTATGACCTATATATCATGTACCTCACCTCGGTGGTTACCCGATCTTTATACTTAACCTAAATGTCCAGTATGACCTATATTACATGTACCTCATCTCAGTGGTTACCCAATCTTTATACCCAACCTAAATGTCCAGTATGACCTATATTACATGTACCTCATCTCAGTGGTTACCCAATCTTTATACCTAGCCTACATGTCCAGTATGACCTATATATCATGTACCTCACCTCAGTTGTTACCCAATCTTTATACCTAACCTAAATGCCCAGTATGACCTATATATATTACATGTACCTCATATCAGTACCCAACCTAAATGTCCAGTATGACCTATATTACATGTACCTCATCTCAGTGGTTACCCAATCTTTATACCTAATACCTAACCTACCCGTCCAGTATGACCTATATATCATGTACCTCACCTCAGTGGTTACCCAATCATTATGACTTACCTACCTGTCCAGTATGACCTATATTACATGTACCTCATCTCAGTGGTTACCCAATCTTTATACCCAACCTAAATGTCCAGTATGACCTATATGATATGTACCTCACCTCGGTGGTTACCCGATCTTTATACCTAACCTAAATGTCCAGTATGACCTTTATTACATGTACCTCACCTCGGTGGTTACCAAATCTTTATACCTAATACCTAACCTACCTGTCCAGTATGACCTATATATCATGTACCTCACCTCGGTGGTTACCCAATCTTTATACCTAATACCTAACCTACCTGTCCAGTATGACCTATATTACATGTACCTCACCTAGGTGGTTACCCATTCTCTATACCTAACCTACCTGTATAGTATGAGCTATATTACATGCATCTCACCTCAGTGGTTACCCAATCATTATGACTTTCCTTTCTGTCCAGTATGACCTATATATCATGTACCTCGCCTCGGTGATTACCCAATCTTTATACCCAACCTAAATGTCCAGTATGACCTATATGACATGTACCTCACCTCGGTGTTTACCCAATCTTTATACCTAACCTACCTGTCCAGTGTGACCTATATAACATGTACCTCACCTCGGTGGTTACCCAATCTTTATACCTAATCTACCTGTCCAGTATGACCTATATTACATGTACCTCACCTCGGTGGTTACCAATCTTTATGCCTAACCTACATGTCCAGTATGACCTATATATCATGTACCTCACCTCAGTGGTTACCCAATCGTTATACCTTACCTACCTGTCCAGTATGACCTACATAACATGTACCTCACCTCGGTGGTTACCCAATCTTTATACCCTAACTTAATGTCAAGTATGACCTATATTACATGTACCTCACCTCGGTGGTTACCCAATCTTTATACCTAACCTACATGTCCAGTATGTCGTATATGACATGTACCTTACCTCAGTGGTTACCCAATCTTTATACCTAACCTACCTGTCCAGT
>NW_018478026.1:0-1806 GCF_002113885.1 Mizuhopecten yessoensis | reverse complement strand
GGTTTCAACTATATTTTAGAAGACACCATTCTCAGGTAAAAGCAAAGAAGCAAATTAACGACATGTTACACCAGGGATAATTAAATCGTCAACTAGTAAATGGGCATTCGGGATGATGCTGGTGAAAAAGAAAGACGCAAGTCTTCGGTTTTGCGCTGACTACCGGCAACTCAATGACGCGACCATAAAAGACGCAAATCCACTGCCGCGGATTGACGAATCTCTGGAAAACCTGGAGGGGGCTAATTGATTTTCGATGCCTGACTTGTTTTCTGGTTACTGGCAAATAGCTATGGATGCCAAGGACAAACCCAAAACAGCTTTTATCGACGAGGTAAGGCCTGTATCAATTTACGGTTCTACCAGTTGGTCTCTGTAACCCTCCAGTTACATTTGAGCGCCTGATGGTTTACAGTGGCAAGTATGCTTGATATACCTCCACGATATCATAATCCATGGTAAGACGATTGACGACGAGAGCCTAGAACATCTTGAAAAGGTTTTCAGCTGTCTTGCTAAGGCTGGTCTCAAACTCAAACCACGGAAGTGTACGCTGTTCGCCAAGGAAGTCATATTTGTGGGTCACATCATATCGGTGGACGGTGTTTACTGACCCGGTAAAGACAAGCAAAATACGTGAATGGCCAGTACCACAAGATGTTGCCGAAGAACTCTCATTCTTGGGTCTTTGTGGATGCTATAGGAAATGCATAGGTAACTACGCTCAGGTGGCATTTCCGATCCAAAAGCTTACATCAAAGGGGGAAGCGTTCGTATGGTCAGCTGAATATCAAGACGCCTTTGAGTCATTGATATCCAAACTGACGAGTGCGTCAATACTCCCTCATCCAATTTTGACTTGCCCCTGTCGGCACTACCTGACAGTAAAACGCTTTCTGATCAGAACAGGACATAGCGCATTACGGTGGCTGATGAAGAAAAAAGACGCTGAAGACCAAACTGCAAGGTGGATTGAGAAACTATCTACATTTGAGTTTGACAACACAGACCAGGAAAACAGCACGGAAACGCTGATGTAATATGTCGAATACCATGTCACCACAGAAGTGAACTTCGTCAGAACAGTAGACTCGACCAAGAATCCAAATGCTACCGAAGATATAACAGCGGAACAGCAAAAGGACACCGCGATATCCATGGCGAAATTGGGGTTTGTACAAAAGGAAAGACCCGATTGTCAGAAACTAGTCCTGAAGGTTCAGAAATGAAGTCATACTGGTCTCAATTCCCTCGTTTTGATTTTAATGATGGCGATGTTTGCAGAGAATGGCATGATCTTGTGAAGAAAACTACTTCAGTTCAGGTTCTTGTTCCGCACAGAATGCGCCAGTTGAATTTACAATATATGCACAATAAAAAACAGACAAAGATATTACTGTCGGGTCTCCAAAATGATGTCCGTCAATGAATACCGAGTTGCCAAAAATACCAACGAGGCAAACGTTCGAATTAAGCAAACAGGGCACCGATGCAAATGACACTGAATGGCCGTCTGATGGAACGGTATGTGATCGATATAACGGGTCCTCTACAGAGAACGGAGGATGGCAATCAATACATATTGGTAATCGCTGATTCCTTTACAAAGTGGACGGGGGCATTCGCAATGCCTAACCGAGAGACTGTCACCATTGCTAACATACTGGTCCAAGAAAAAGTGACACGGTTTGGCGCGCCAGCTTCAATCCATTCAAATCAAGGTCGACAATGCGAGAGCGCAATGTTCACACAAATGGTCGATATGCTATCATCATCAAAGCGACGGCAGGGTCAAACGCTTTAATA
>NW_018478025.1:0-1805 GCF_002113885.1 Mizuhopecten yessoensis | reverse complement strand
GTCCATGGACAGACAGTCCTAGGCGGATAAAGCGAACTTTGACCCCAATATCACACGAAGAAAAGCTTGCTGTCTCATATCAACCAGAATCTCCAATATTTGGTAACAGAATGAGATTACCCAGCATTCCAAGTGGAAAGAGGTTGTGTCTAGTTTCAAACCAAAACAGTTTCGACATTGGAAGAAACAGGGAGAGTCTTTGACGTCATTCGTGTCGGCGATAATAAGATGTCCTTTCTCTTTTACGTCAACATTCACTGGTTCAATCGTTTTGAAATATGGTGTCTCTTGTAATAAGGAACTTTAATCCATACTTACAATAGTGACAACCATTGGGTCGTTATAAGAGTGCCGAAAGCAACGTTGTGCACCTTTATGAGAAACACAAAAGAACGCCTCGAATATCCTCTCCATCTTTGGTTGTGATAGTGTGAATGGGATAAATAAACTAAGTAATACTTCTTCGTCATTTTACTCACCAATTCACTAAATTAAAAATATCAGGTAGGATGATTTAAAACAAAACTGAAATTATTCACAAACAAATGATGCCAAACTCACGTATAAAGACGAAATGTTCCGAACGGTGGTAAAAAGAAAAGAAACCGAGAAACCCGAACATACATGTTATGTTTTGTTGTAATGAATTAAAACCAAAATAAGACCTCAAAGAGCAGTTTAGTCCAAATAGATTGTCAAGTGTGATATAAATATGTATGTGAAATAAATGGGAGAAATCAGGGGGACTATTCAATCTTTTAAAGTCTGTCCCTATGGTATTATAACTTTTACATTTACATGATTACAATGTATGGTTAGCATAATGATACAGTCCCATATGGAGGATATAAGTAGGAGTTAGTGATATGTACAGGCATGTGAGATGGAAGCGGCAGCGACATATAAGGGACTTCGTGACACAGTTAACCCTTTCACCCCAATGTTACTTTAGTAAACTCTTCCATGCATTGATCTGGATGAGTCTGTTAAAGTCAACAGTGATGAAAGGGTTAATCTAGTTATCACAGCAGCTGTAGAGAGTCGAAACGCAATTTAACACGAAGTGGTTTTCAATTCTGGTACCGACTGGAAACCCACAATGTATGTAATATTGTAACTTAATATTTCGAATACTTTGTGAATACGCCAAAAATATCTTCAATTCAAACATACAAAATCATCTTCCTACTTTTTTGTATTATTTATTGTTCACAACTGACAAATATTTCAGTGCATTTCTTAGAGAAAATCTGGAATGTTTCGTATCGATCTCGAGATAACAAAGTATTGTTTCATACGCAAAATAACAATGTTAACAAAACACGTGTTATGTATTGTTTCATACGTATAACAACTCACGTGCAATGTGTTGTTTAATGTGTATCAGAAAGCACGTGTACTTTTTGTTGTTTATTTATAACAAAGCATGTGTAGGAACGTTATTTTCGTTTGATTATTATATGCATGTACGTAATATATTATAGATTACATATTAAACAAAATTCATATATAACGATCTCGTACTTTATATTTTAGCTGTACATCCATGCAGAATTTAACAAAAAAGTTTATGATAAGAAAAACAAAGTATTTAAGATTTGGATTAAGATCAAAACAGCGAAGCTTGTCCAAATTTCTGTGGTCTTTAAATGACCTTGGTTAGCATTATAACAACTCGTTTTGGTCTGTCGAACAGACTTACAACTGGCTAGTACAGATAGTTTTTTTATATTAATTGTGTGCATGTCAATACCGTCAAAACAATTAAGGTATTTGAAAACATGTACAATAGTACAAAAAAAAAA
>NW_018478024.1:0-1805 GCF_002113885.1 Mizuhopecten yessoensis | reverse complement strand
GATTAACAGCGCCACAGTATCAACATGTGTGATTAACAGCGCCAGTTTCTACAGTGTGATTTNCAGTATCAACAGTGTGATTAACAGCGCCACAGTATCAACAGTGTGATTATCAGCGCCACAGTATCAACATGATCAGACTATTGGCAACTAACTTCTTTGATCATTTCAAGGCTTTCAATTGATCTTGTTGCTTTGCAAAACGAAGTAGCATCTAAATAACATTATTTTAACAAGAGGCCCAGAGGGCCTGACTATCACCCACCTGAATATGTTTAAAATAATTGGTATGAAGTAAAGATAGCACTCCATTGTAGGTGCTGTAAGTACATATGAAATTTACGAAAGATCCATCCAGTACTTGAGATATAGCGAGAACAAACTTCAAACAGAGCCCCACCCATATACCCCCAGGGCGGGTCACACCCACCAATTATACAAAATTGAGATCCCTTGGCCCAAGGATGCTCCAGACTAAATAAGGAAAAAATCCCTTAATCCCGATGGTCGAAGAAGGATTTTAAAGGTTTTACCTATATTTCTCCTATTGGGCCCCGCCTTTCTGCCCCCAGGGAGACCACTCCCACTGCTTATACGAAATTGAGTCCCCTTGGCCATAGGATGCTCCAGACTAAATTAGGATAAAATCCCTTAATCCCTATGGTAGAAGAAGGATTTTAAAGGTTTTACCTCTATTTCCTCTATTTATACAAAATTGGTTCCCCTTCACCCAATGATGCTTCATACCAAATTTGGACAAAATCCTGTCATTGGTACAGAAGAATAAGGAATTGGAGGATTTGCTATGTTTCCCATATTGGGCCCATCCCTTCTGCCCTCAGTGGGCCACACTCGCTGTTTATACAAAATTGAGTCCCTTTTGTCCAAGGATGCTCCAGACTAAATTAGGATAATTAGGATAGCACCCCTCAGGTCCTAGGGGGGCCATACCCACCGTTTAAACAAAATTGGTTCCCCTTCACCCAATGATGCTTCATACCAAATTTGGACCAAATCCTTTCATTCCTACAGAAGAAGAAGGATTTTAAAGAAAAAATTGCTATGTTTCCCCTATTGGGCCCCGTCCCTTAGCTCCCAGGGGGGCCTCACCCGCCATTTATACAAAATTGAATCCCCTTATATTTCTTCTTTGTATTTTATCATGAAACAGATAGGACTCAAAAGCACATCATTTGATATGTTGTGTAGTTACCTTAAAACTACCACAAAGCATTCAACTCTAATCACTTAACCTTTCATGTCAGATGAACGAGGGAAAAAACAACAAGATTATCTCTCTCCATCTACCACAAGATAATGTCTCTCAACCTTTCAGGTCAGATTGACAGAAGTAATACCACAAGATAATCTCCCTCCACCTTTCAGGTCAGATTTACAGAAGTACTACCACAAGATAATCTCCCTCAACCTTTCAGATCAGATAGACAGGAGTACTACCACAAGATAATCTTTCTCCACCTTTCAGGTCAGATAGACAGGATTAAAACCACAAGATTATCTCTCTCCACCTTTCAGGCCAGATAGACAGAAGTACTACCACAAGATAATCTTTCTCAACCTTTCAGGTCAGATAGACAGGATTAAAACCACAAGATTATCTCTCTCCACCTTTCAGGTCAGATAGACAGAAGTACTACCACAAGATAATCTCCCTCCAACTTTCAGATCAGATAGAGAGGAGTACTACCACAAGATAATCTCCCTCCACCTTTCAGGTCAGATGAACAGAAGTACTACGGCAAGATAATCTTTCTCCACCTTTCAGGTCAGATAGACAGGAACAC
>NW_018478023.1:0-1804 GCF_002113885.1 Mizuhopecten yessoensis | reverse complement strand
AACAAAATGTCCGACAGACAGCCATCTTGGATTTTCACAGTGAATATTTGCTATCACTATTTCCCAGGAAGTTCTGGAGGGACCTTGGAGTTGTGCACGTTTTGGAGAGTGATCATAAAAAACAAGATGGCCACATGAAGTACTAATGATATCTGTCTGATATTATAATGATTGGATCTAAGTCTCTAACATTTGCAGAAATCGCTTTGTGCCGTTTGTTTCATAATACCCGTCAAGATCGAAGGCAAACAGGAGAAAAGGTTTTTACTGCGCTAATTGGAGACAAGAAGTTTTTGTTTTGTTAACTATTTCCTTATAAACAAAAATCTGTACATCATCAGAAATCTGCGTTACTAGTCAAAGTATTTCGGCCTCATCTTTAATTGACTAAGCATTACGTAATGCAAATGCAGCACCACCTGTTACTAGGTAATCGAAAGCAGTCGATTTGTGTTTGTGGATTGTATGCAAACTTTCTGACTTCAAGTACGAAATATAGCAATACTCATTAGTGCAAAGTACTCAGCATCCCCAAATCCGTGGGCTGATTAACAACTGGAAGACGCTCGTGTTACGCAGAGACGTAAGCTATTGTTAGCTTGCAATTGCATAATTGTTGTATTCAGACTGATTGTCACCTGACGATCTGACGTCAATGTAACTACTATGTTTTGGACGTAACACATTCTACTTCTACACTGTACTTCATAAAATACACGTAAATACAACATATACCATCCAGGTATGTACAGTACATTAGTTGCTGCCGATCGACTAGTTAATCCCCAACGTGGCTCAAAGTGTTTAGTCAGGGTTTTATTCTTTTGTTTAGACATGGACTTAGATTAGACTGCGGTTTAGCAGATTGACTTACAGATACTTAATTAATTGCTTCGACGAAATAGTACAGTAAGCCGCCTTATCAACTGTTTATTATACTGGCCAGGCATCTGTATATTGGCCATTAAAAAAACGTTCTAAAAGTGTTTGTTCCAATAAGTAAAATTGGCCTTTTCGTCCAGCTTGTGTAAATGTTCATTAAGCGTGTGGCAAGCGGGTGGTCATCATTCGGTCACCATTCTAACACTGTCCATCATCTGTTCGGTCACATAAAAAGTTGATGCTTGCCCATAACTATAACTCTATATCAATGCAGATTTCTTCGCATTTTCATCACAATATAGAAACCGACTACGTTATGATTATATTTTTCTCCTTTTTTTAGGATCCATGGTTATTATGGAACATAGTAATACATACGTCCTGCTGTTCTGCTGCTTTTTCTGGAGAGGTAGTGAGTATTATAAAACTGTCTGGTACAGTGTTGGGTCTTTTTTAAGGATTCATTGTTAATTGAAAAAAATCTGTGTGATTTTTAGGCCAAAATATAAAAAGGGTGATTCAGGTAACATACCTGAAAAAAATATGGTAGGACGGTAGGCAAGTAATTTTATTGTCTTTTTTCAAATTTTGCAATGCATTTTACACATCAATGCCTATACATTTGTCAAGAATAAGATCAGACTATCAGAACAGAGAAAAAGGTACATTCTAATGAGTGGCTGTAAACTTTGCTGGCTAATACATTAATCTTAAATACAAGTAGCTAATAACATATCAAGGGTCGCAGTAAACGCAAGGGTAGGTCGGAATACCTGAAACACACACGTTTTCTTCTTAGCTTACCTAACCAGAAGGGCTAAGTGAGCTTGAGGTATATCATCACTCGTCCATCAGTCAAGCGTCAATGAACAATAGGCCTATAGTGATACCCATGTCCTGTCCTGTCCCATCGCGATTCATT
>NW_018478022.1:0-1803 GCF_002113885.1 Mizuhopecten yessoensis | reverse complement strand
AAAAAAATCACTGAATGCAGCGATACATCAGGCAGCGTCACTGTTTGCAACGTGTCTGTAATCAACATTATTCAAAGCAACTTCAGTCAAAGGCATCAAAGGCAACAGCACCTTGACCCAAACGGTGCAGAACCCTTAACAAAAAACAACATCCCTGACAGAATCATTAATTCAGGCAACATCGTTGGATGCAACAACACTTTATATACAATCACTGCAGGCAACATCATTAAAGGCAACATTATCGATGGCAACGTTACCGAATGCATCATTTCTGCAGGCAACGTTGTACCAAAGGCAACATATTTGCAAACAACATCATCGATTAAAGTCAATAGAGAACAAAACCCTCTATGTAACAACACCGAAGACAACATCACTGACGACAACATTACGGCAGTACCATTGCAGGCAACATCATAGAGGGGGACATAAATAAAGCCAACTTCACTGCAGTCAACATCAAATAAAGCAATATTACTGCAGGCGACATCAGCTAAGACAACATCAAATTAGGCAGCAGAACTAACGACAACGTCACTGAAGACAACGTTACAGAAGGCATTATATCTGAGACATCGTCAATGTAAACAACTTCACTATAAGACTGAGTACAGTACCTGTACTTAGTATAGAACTGACAAACACTTTGGTGATACACTAGTATGCAATGTAATAATGCAGTCTTAAAATGTGTATTTTTCTATGGCAATCAACCAACTGGATCTGTTTCACATGACTTCAGGTGAATATAAGTCCTTTATAAAACTTAAAGCGTCATAGATATATTGGTTGTTCATTGGAATGCGCATTTGCCTTTCGATAACAGAGCCGGATTCGAAACCCTGTTCGAATATGATAAAATGATTGATAACCAGCCCGACAGTATGGGGTTTCCTTGAGTTTTCAGTTACTTTCATGTTCAGAACCTCTGTGAGCTTTCACCCGGGCCAACAAGAGATATTAAGGAAGTTGGAAAAACTCGTTTCATAATTGTTGTATAATGTATATAAATTATTTGTCTTTCCTAAACCTAACTAAGGTAGGGTAGTGGTGCTGCATATTTTTTTTATAAATGGGTTGTATTTATCTATTCAGACACGCACAGAACCACGATCTAACACATAGATCATGATTAAATATATAAGTCCTTAATTCCTGTAATCTGATTGGCTGTACCCGCTTTACTTGTGCATATCATATCTTCTTCCGGATATGTCAGCATCTTTTTTAGGGGAAAATGCTAAGTTTTTGCAGACAATTTCCTCGATACAGTAGGACATTCATTTGAATGCAAAGAAAGAACGCATGAACCTCGGCATAGGTCAGTTCTATTTTAATATTAAAGCTTTTACCTTCTACACATTTTAACTGTACATTGTGGAACATTGTTTATGTAGAAAGTAAAACTGATATAACACATTTTCAAACTGATGAATCTTATTTAAGATTAATCCTGTTTCTCTCGGTCTATGGCATAGTATACAGTAATATTGACGTGTACATGTAAGATATAGAGGATCTCTCATCAGTTTCCCTTCATATTAGATTTATGATGCAAGTTTTGGATTTTTAGCGCTTATGCCGTCCTACGGCGTCCGTCGTCCGTCGTCCGTCCGTCAACTTTTTCTTCTGAACGACTTCTTTTGAAGAACTGGAGGACTAGGGTCATGATATTTGGCTAGTAGGTACCTTGGATGGAGTTCTATAAACTTTCCTCATTAAAATTACCTTTACCTACTTTCAAGGTCACATAAATCAAATATGTTAAAAATTTCAAACAACAATATCCTAAGAACCATT
>NW_018478021.1:0-1802 GCF_002113885.1 Mizuhopecten yessoensis | reverse complement strand
CAGGTGAGGAAGGCAATGGGTTCTGTCCCTAGGCCGGGACATACCGAAGTCCTTAACAATGGTAGTTGCTATTCCCTGTTCAACGTTCAGTATTTAGGGTAATGGCAACAACTGGTTCATCCGTTGTTACTATAATGTGACCGGATGGAATGCTGTGATGAGTGCCTTCGGCAAGGTATACACAAAGAGATAGCACTATAAAGTCGGCATCAGCTCCGCGCTATCACAAGGAGGCAAATACGACAGCATACCCTGTCTTCGTCACACATACACACATGCACGCATACACAACACGCATTGAGGCACGTCCTGAAATGATCTGAGCTGAACGTTAAACAATATAAACCCAAATCTAATGCATGAGATGGGTTTCTACCTCTTTTTCTGTCATGACTTTTATCTTGTAACCTGGTATATCTTCTGTAAGTAGACATGATACAATAGTATAGGTACTTTGTATAGATTGTCTATGAACTTGTATTTAATACTGCAGTGTAACTGATATGATGTTTACATACACTTTTATGATGATGATGATGATGATGATGATGGTAGATATCAAAAGAATATGATTAGGTAAAGTCACTTTGAAACCAGAGCAGGTTCTTTAGTGTCAAACATGTGCAACACTGTTATTAGCACATCATAATTAGCTATCATAACCAGTAAAAGGAGCTCATACTTGATGTAAAAGAGACCGTTTTCATGATCCAATCCACGGGCAGTTTTTCTGTTAACTTTTTAAACTTCTCACAACGCCTGAGGAGACAAAAACACTGCACATTTAAAAAAAACAACGATAACAAACTATGGCAATAAAAAGGTTAAGTCTACGATATACTGAGAAAAAAGGGAACAAGGGAATTTAAAGTATAATCGTGAACACGCGAGTCTTTCTAAACGCATTATAAACAAGTACATCATGTACACAACGGTATCATCATTGTCATATGGTCACGTTAGTATAACAAGTCTGTTAAGAGCTTGAAACATGAACACCAACCACAATTTTGTATTTCTTAAACTAGATGTTAAAACGACATTCGTCTAGTCGCATGACGAGTATGTAGTTGTGTAGCAGACAAAGTATTTTATATTTTGGTTCTTGTCGGCAAACATTATTACATTGCTTGCTTGCAAACAGAACTGTAATTGAAGCTCTCATGCTCAAGCCTGCATTCTGTGCTCAAACCAACTTCCTTGTAGCTCGCTTAAATCACGTGACTCGGTCACAAAGTCGAATTAGATTTAGATTGATATTTAGCTTGAGGCATCGACAAATTTTCTTCTGAATCATCTATCACTGAAAAAGAAAAATTAGGCTTGAAATCAGAATTTTAGTTTGAACAAGAAACGATGTCATTCTTCACGTTCTGTATATGTAAATATCGTGTTTGTTCATCTTTTGTCAACTGTCATCGATTTTGAGTTAGAATTGTAGTGTTGTCAACACTTTGGTATTCTCTATCTAGCTGTTTTGATATGAACACATCATTATCGGTATTGTGAACTGGAAACATCAGCATGGCCTTTGTCTTTGGGTTGTATGAGACGTTCGTTATTAGTTCATTCAACTTTACGAATTTTACATCGATATAACGTGCTGTATGCTGGTCAGTATACGGACACATTACAAACATAACACAACATCAAATTATATCTAGAGTATTGATATATACGATTTTACAATGATATAGCATCAGTTTAAATGACTTAAAACGAAGAGGCCAATTTCAATCAAAAACTGTTGGTTTTTTATTTAAACATATTTTATTGCCTTTAAAGCAACAGGATTGGGCACA
>NW_018478020.1:0-1799 GCF_002113885.1 Mizuhopecten yessoensis | reverse complement strand
CCATTAAACTGTACGACGTTGCTGTTTAATTCAGTGTTTATACCAATAAACTGTACGACGGTGATGTTTAATTCAGTGGTGATACCATTAAACTATATAACGTTGGTGTTTAATATATAGATATTGATACCTTTAAATGCCAAGAAGTTGATATATATTTACAGGTGTGATAATATGTAGATACCGTGTGGTGATTTAAGGTAGGGACAGTATATACGTCCCTGTTTAAGGTTAATGTTGATTTACAGATCACACATATGTTATTGCCATCATATTTAACAGTAGCTGTTAACATCGTTTGGATCTATAACACAAATGTTTATTTATTTACAGATGCTAATATCGTTTGATGCCATGAATTAGATCCTCAACCAACGAAACCAAAATGAAGGTACGTGCTTCTCTTCACCAATCTTTAATTCAAAGAGATTCAGTTGCGAAAACAAACCAATTTTTTTTTACTGCCAACCAAATTTCGCCGACAGGGAAGTCAAATATTATTTATTCTTCTTATTTAGACCTTAATCCATTGGTGAGTTCGTTGCATTGGTGGAGTGGCATTATGTAGATAACATCCTGCCAAATCTGTATTGTCCTTTTTTAGGTACATGCATGTGTGTTTGAGATTGTAATTTTTTATAAGAAGAAACAACGCCATTAATAAACGGTGAGCAGTACCAGTGACGTCATTAGATGTAGCAAACCAGTTAATGAACTTCACATTAAACGTCAATTTCTTTTGGACAAAATAGGAATATTTGAGTTAAACAGACAGGTGATTGTAATTCCAAGTCATGTGTCTCCCGTCCATTGCTATATGTTACGGTAAAGTTTCCTGAAATCATTAAAGTATGATTTGTACCAGTTTTATTTTGTTTTGTTTTGTTTCCCAGATGACAATGTCGACCAATACGAGCGGGGAGACGGTTATACTGAAGATCTGGGACACTGGCACAGTTCCAGGTACATATTTAATACCACTACATACATCACATAACTTCATAACACGTCATACATATAATAGTTCAGACATCACATAACGTCATAACTCCGTCATACATATAATAGTACATACATCACATAACGTCATAACTCCATCATACATATAATAGTACATACATCACATAACGTCATAACTCCGTCATACATATTGAATACGTCAATGACTTCAGAATATTACATTATACATATATTAGTACATACGTTACAAAACGTTTATAATGACGTCCTCCATATATCATTATAAACGTCACATAACGTTTATGATGACGTCATAGATATATTATTACATACGTCACATTACGTTTATAATGACGTCATACACATTCTAATACACACGTCATATAAAGTCCTACACATACCACATATTTTAAATACAATATACATGTATGGCTCGTTGAGTAAAACGAGCTGTTAGAAGAGCTAGAATTAATCTGAAACATCTTTTAGGTTAAAACAAATGGTTAGATGTGAACTAGTAGGTATGCGTCTTCACGTGTGTCGACTTCTCTTATTTGTATAGGCTTGGAAAGCGGCTAAATATACAATTAGATGGAAGAAGAAATTTGGACAATTTTGATGTAAAAGTAATCACACAAAAAATCAAACTAGAATACAACAAATTTTGTATTTATTGTCACATCCTAGATTATTACGGACAAAGCGTAGCTGAATCGAGTCATTTCGGTGCTTATATAACATACGCTTACAGCGTAGCGAATCGACATCGATTTGGGTGGACAACTCGTACATAATTTACACATTTGTGTACATACGCTTCACTGGTCATTTGTCTGATG
>NW_018478019.1:0-1797 GCF_002113885.1 Mizuhopecten yessoensis | reverse complement strand
TTATGCTGCAGGACTGATATTCTATAATGTAAAAAACTAACCTACTGATATTGTATGTACTTGATGTTACAGGCTTGTCGGTCTCGTGACAAATTTGCCTTGTGTCAGATCCTGCCAACGCTTATCCACTGTGAGAATGAGCGAGCATCTGAGGATACTTTCCTCCACACCATCATCTCTTATCTAATCCCCATGGCCGAGGACTTCAGCCAAGAGGACTTGTGTGTTGTCGTGTTTGATGACTTCATACTGGTAAGTACATTATATATATATTACACGTACTACAATTTACAGATAGACACTCATTACATGGGAGACAACTGATAACTCCCCCACACACAATATATCAGTCTGGACATTTTTTGATGATAAATATGCTTTTGAGAATATCTTCAATAAAATCAATATTGAGACAAACCTATAATAAAATCACTGTTGAGAATATATATATATAAACAGCTTCTCCAACAGTTAAGAACTGGTTTTATTGTTTTAAAAGACACAAAGTTGATTGAAAAAAATATTAACTCACCATTTGCAAAAATGTGAAATCAAATATATGATCTTCATTTGCATGATTGAAAATAATATTTCAGTGTTTTATTTCAACCTTTTTGGGATTTATTTTGTTATTCACACAGACAGATAATTTGCAGGAGTTTAGAATGTGATTGTGTTCAATCAGTAAATAGATAGTGAGATAAATATCCCTTGACATATATTTAGTGATAGGTGAATCATTTGAAAAAGAAATTTTAGAAATAATTGATAGTTTTTTTTTACTATAATATTTTGTAGCCATCCATTTCCAAGGAAAACATGATGAGACACCTGCTGCGATTGTTGTGGCACATCCACCACAAGCTACCACCCACCCGCCTCGAGGCTCTCATGCAGGCCACGGCACCAAACAATGAGGTATGACTCGGTGTACACACCAACACTACCAAGCTCCTAAAGTATTAATGTATATTCTCTTACACGTTTGTATGATTATCACCAGTTGATGATAGCATAGTTTATCATAAATGTTTGTGGGTAGTATATTTTCTTTATTCCTTAATACTAGTTAAGATAATTTGTTTGCATTTTATTTTGTCTCTCAGCTGTAAGCTCCACTGATATGACCTGCTACCCTGTTTGTTTTACAGCACAGTGAAGCTGTTCACACGACGTACCAGCAGCTGGCAGATAAAATATCCTCATATGAACCAAGTCCTGCAACTCCACAGGAACAGCTTGACTCGCCACTCATGAGTGTTCCTGCGCCCACTCCTGCTCCGTACTGAACCCCGGATTAGCCTAGGACCTTCATGGAACAGTTGTATTGTGTTTTAGTATGTAATTGATAAAAAGCAATGGGATAAGAACAAGCTGTAAAACTCCAAGCCATTTTTATGTATTTGTCATCAGCACATCAATACTTTTGGCCATTATCAAAAATAAAAAATAAATGAAACTAAAATTTACCTCATCTTTTAATTTTGTTGAATAATCATTTTCATGAATGTGTCTGAAATGATTTTTATTCATTGCCAAATATGTTATGACACTGGCACAAATACTTATCCATATCCATTGTTAATATACTGTTCATGAGTAAATAAAGAAACACTCCCTGTGAAAAATTAAAAGTGCAATGGACACAGCAATGAACAAGGCAATTGACAGAGAAAAAGACACCACTCAGTATGATATCCAAAAGGATGTTGCCAATAACAGACCAGAACCAGGGCAGTTTTTCGTTTAAATGGTCAAACCGGTCGGACCACTGTTGTTCGTTTATTAAATAAGGTC
>NW_018478018.1:0-1797 GCF_002113885.1 Mizuhopecten yessoensis | reverse complement strand
ATGTTTAATAACGCTTACTTCATGTATACGAATAGGACATATTTAATAACGCTTACTTCATGTTTACCAATAGGACATATTTAGTAACGCTTACTTTATATATACCAATGTGACATATTTAGTAACGCTTACTTCATGTATACCAATATGACATATATTGTAACGCTTACTTTATGTATACCAATATGACATATATAGTAACGCTTACTTTCTGTATACCAATGTGACATATTTAGTAACGCTTACTTGATGTATACCAATGTGACATATTTAGTAACGTTTAATTTATGTTTACCAATATGGCATATTTAGTAACGCTTACTTTATGTTTACCAATATGACATATTTAGTAACGCTTACTTTATGTATACCAATGTTACATATTTAGTAACGCTTAGTTTATGTATACCAGTTGGACATATTTAGTAACGCTTAATTTATGTATACCAATGTGTCATATTTAGTAACGACTACTTTATGTTTACCAAAGTGACATATTTAGTAACGCTTACTTTATGTATACGAATAGAACATATTAAGTAACGCTTACTTTATATATACCAAGGTGACATATTTAGTAACGCTTACTTCATGTATACCAATATGACATATATAGTAACGCTTACTTTCTGTCTACCAATGTGACATATATAGTAACGCTTACTTTATGTATACCAACATGACATATTTAGTAACGCTTACTTTATGTATACCAATATGACATANGACATATTTAGTAACGCTTACTTTATGTATACCAATGTGACATATTTAGTAACGCTTACTTTATGTATACCAATGTGACATGTTT
Source organism: Mizuhopecten yessoensis (assembly GCF_002113885.1). NCBI lineage: Eukaryota > Metazoa > Mollusca > Bivalvia > Pectinida > Pectinidae > Mizuhopecten > Mizuhopecten yessoensis. The sequence goes on along the minus strand of NW_018478018.1, from coordinate 986 downwards.
AATAACGCTTACTTCATGTATACCAATATGACATATTTAGTAACGCTTACTTCCTGTATACCAATATGACATATTTAGTAACGCTTAATTCATGTTTACCACTTGGACATATTTATTAACGCTTCCTTTATGTATACGAATAGTACATATTTAGTAACGCTTACTTTATATATACCAATGTGACATATTTAGTAACGCTTACTTCATGTATACCAATATGACATATATAGTAACGACTACTTTATGTATACCAATGTGACATATTTAGTAACGCTTAATTTATGTATACCAATTGGACATATTTAGTAACGCTTAATTTATGTTTAACACTGTGACATATTTTGTGACGCTTACTTTATGAATACCAATTGGACATATTTAGTAACGCTTAGTTTATGTATACCAATATGACATATATAGTAACGACTACTTTATGTATACCAATTGGACATATTTAGAAACGCTTAATTTATGTATACCAATGTGACATATTTAGTAACGCTTAGTTTATGTATACCAATATGACATATTTAGTAACGCTTACTTTCCGTATACCAATGTTACATATTTAGTAACGCTTATTTTATGTATACCAATGTGACATAGGTAGTGACGCTTACTTTATGTATACCAATGTGACATATTTAGTCACACTTATTTTATGTATACCAATGTGACATATTTAGTCACACTTATTTTATATATACCAAAGTGACATATTTAGTAACGCTAAATTTATGTATACCAAAGTGACATATTTAGTAACTCTTACTTCATGTATACAAATATGACAAATATTAAGTTACGCTTACTTTCTGTATACCAATGTGACATATTTAATAACGCTTGCTTTCTGTATACCAATATGGCATATTTAGTAACTCTTACTTCATGTATACCAATGTAACATACATAGTAACACTCACTTGATGTATACCAACTGGACATATTTAGTAACGCTTAATTTATGTATACCAATATGACAT
>NW_018478017.1:854-1796 GCF_002113885.1 Mizuhopecten yessoensis | reverse complement strand
TTCACCACTGTGACACACTTCTAAGTGGTCAGTAATAAATCCCTTAATGGTTCACCACTGTGAAACACTTATAAGTGGTCAGCAATAGGTCCCTTTATCTTTCACCACTGTGACACACATCTAAGTGGTCAGTAATGAGTCCTTATATAGTTCACCACAGTGACACACTTCTAAGTGAGTCAGTAAGTCCCTTTATGTTTCACCACTGTGACACACTTCTAAGTGGTCAGCAATAAATCCCTTAATGGTTCACCACTGTGAAACACTTATAAGTGGTCAGCAATAGGTCCCTTTTATGGTTCACCACTGTGACACACTTCTAAGTGAGTCTGTAATAAATCCTTATATAGTTCACAACTGTGACACACTTCTAAATGGTCAGTAATAAGTCCCTTTATGGTTCACCACTGTGACACACTTTTAAGTGGTCAGTAATAGGTCCCTTTATGGTTCACCACTGTGAAAAACTTCTAAGTGAGTCTGTAATAAATCCTTATATAGTTCACCACTGTGACACACTTCTAAGTGGTCAGTAATAGGTCCTTTTATGGTTCACCACTGTGACAAACTTCTAAGTGAGTCAGTAATGAGTCCATATATAGTTTACCACTGTGACACACTTCTAAGTTGTCAGCAATAAGTTCCTTTATGGTTCACTACTGTGACACACTTCTAAGTGGGCAGTAATAGGTCCCTTTATGGTTCAGCACTGTGAAAAACTTCTAAGTGAGTCTGTAACTTATATAGTTCACAACTGTGACACACTTCTAAGTGAGTCAGTAATGAGGCCTTATATAGTTTACCACTGTGACACACTTCTAAGTGGTCAGCAATAAGTTCCTTTATGGTTCACTACTGTGACACACTTCTAAGTGGTCAGTAATAGGTCCCTTTATGGTTCACCACTGTGACACACTTCTAAGTGGTCAGTAATAAGTCCCT
>NW_018478017.1:0-649 GCF_002113885.1 Mizuhopecten yessoensis | reverse complement strand
TCCCTTTATAGTTCACCACTGTGACACACTTCTAAATGGTCAGTAATAAGTCTCTTTATGGTTCACCACTGTGTAACACTTCTAAGTGAGTTAGTATTATTTCCCTTTATGGTTCACCACTGTGACACACTTCTAAGTGAGTCAGTAATAGGTCCCTTTATAGTTCAGCACTGTGACACACTTCTAAGTTAGTCAGTAATAGCTCCCTTTATGGTTCACCACTGTGACACACTTCTAAGTGGTCAGTAAATAAGTCCTTTTATGGTTCACCACTGTGACACAATTATAAGTGAGTCAGTAATAGGTCCCTTTATAGTTCAGCACTGTGACACACTTCTAAGTTAGTCAGTAATAGGTCCCTTTATGGTTCACCACTGTGACACACTTCTAAGTGGTCAGTAATAAGTCCTTATATAGTTCACCACTGTGCCCCACTTCTAAGTTAGTCAGTAATAGCTCCCTTTATGGTTCACCACTGTGCCACACTTCTAAGTGAGTCAGTAATAGGTCCGTTTATGGTTCACCACTGTGACACAGTTCTAAGTGGTCAGTAATAGGTCCCTTTATAGTTCACCACTGTGACACATCTAAGTGGTCAGTAAAAAAGTCCCTTTATGGTTCACCACTGTGACACAGTTCTAAGTGGTCA
>NW_018478016.1:0-1795 GCF_002113885.1 Mizuhopecten yessoensis | reverse complement strand
TACAGCTTCTAGGTGTTGTGTGTCTTAACCTACAAAGGGTGTGACAGCTTCCAGGTCTTGTGAGTTTCTACCTACAAAGTGTGGTACAGCTTCTAGGTGTTTTGTGTCTTTACCTACAAAGGTTGGTACAGATTCTAGGTGTTGTGCTTCTTAACCAACAAAGGGTGTGACAGCTTCTAGGTCTTGTGAGTTTCTACCTACAAAGGGTGGTACAGCTTCTAGGTTTTGTGTGTCTCTACTTACAAATGGTGGTACATCTTCTAAGTGTTGTGTGTCTCTTCCTACAAAGGGTGGTACAGCTTCTAGGTGTTTTGTGTCTTTACCTACAAAGGGTGGTACAGCTTCTAGGTTTTGTGTGTCTTTACCTACAAAGGGGGGTACAGTTGCTGGGTCTTGTGTGTCTCTACCTACAAAGGGTGGTACAGCTTCTAGATCTTGTGCGTCTCTACCTACAAAGGTTGGTACAGCTTTTAGGTGTTGCGTGTCTTAACCTACAAGGTTGGTACAGCTTCTNGGTGTTGTGTGTCTTAACCTACAAAGGGATAACAATTTCTAGGTCTTGTGTGTCTTTACCTACAAAGGTTGGTACAGCTTCTAGGTGTTGTGTGTCTTAACCTACAAAGGAATAACAATTTCTAGGTCTTGTGTGTCTTTACCTACAAAGGTTGGTACAGCTTCTAGGTGTTGTGTGTCTTAACCTACAAAGGGTGTCACAGCTTCTAGGTCTTGTTTGACTCTTTCTACAAAAGGTGGTACAGCTCCTAGGTCTTGTGTGTCTCTACCTACAAAGGGTGGTACATATTCTATGTCTTGTGTGTCTCTACCTACAAAGGGTGGTACATATTCTATGTCTTGTGTGTCTCTACCTACAAAGGGTGGTACATATTCTATGTCTGGTGTGTCTCTACCTACAAAGGGTTGTACATCTTCTAAGTCTTGTGTGTCTCTACCTACAAAGGGTGGTACAGCTTCTAGGTCTGGTGTGTCTCTACCTACTACAAAGGGTGGTACAGCCTCTAGGTGTTGTGTGTCTTTACCTACGAAGGGTGTAACAGCTTCAAGGTCCTGTGTGTCTCTACCTACAAAGGGTGTTCCAGCTTCTAAGTTTTGTGTGTCCTGGTGTGTCTCTACCTACTACAAAGGGTGGTACAGCCTGTCTCTACCTACAAAAGGTGGTACAACTTCTAGGTCTGGTGTGTCTCTACCTACAAAGGGTGGTACAGCTTCTAGATCTTGTGTGTCTCTACCTACAAAGGGGGGGTACAGCTTCTAGATCTGGTGTGTCTCTACCTACAAAGGGTGTTACAGCTTCTATATCTTGTTCGTCTCTACCTATAAAGGTTGGTACAGCTTTTAGGTGTCGCGTGTCTTAACCTACAATGTTGGTACAGCTTCTAGGTCTTGTGTGTCTCTACCTTAAAAGGGTGGTACAGCTTCTAGGTCTGGTGTGTCTATACCTTCAAAGGGTGGTACAGCTTCTAGGTCTTGTGTTTCTCTACCCAAAAAGGGTGGTACAGCTTCTAGGTCTTGTGTGTCTCTACCTACAAAGGTTGGTACAGTTTCTAGGTGTTTTGTTTCTTAACCAACAAAGGGTGTGACAGCTTTTAGGTCTTGTGAGTTTCTACCTACAAAGGGTGGTACAGCTTCTAGGTGTTTTGTGTCTTTACCTACAAAGGGTGGTACAGCTTCTAGGTTTTGTGTGTCTCTACTTACAAATGGTGGTACATCTTCTAAGTGTTGTGTGTCTGTAACTACAAAGGGTGGTACAGCTTCTAGATCTTGTGTGTCTCTACCT
>NW_018478015.1:0-1794 GCF_002113885.1 Mizuhopecten yessoensis | reverse complement strand
CGTTTTCATATGTATTTCATCATTTTATAGCATTAATCATACCATAACATAATCAACACAGCATTTAAAGATCTTCCGTGGAAGAAGAAAGTATGTTGTTTGGTTTTGTTTTGCCCAGGCTTGGCGAGGACCGCTATGAATGCTATACACAGCATCCAAAAATCAATGTGAAAAAGATAAAAAGAGGGATCATGTGGCATGAAACTAGTAGTTTGCGTTTGAAAAGGCTGTTCATGCTCATGCGATGTTCTCCAGTTGTATTGATTGATATCTTGTATGACTTTATGGATGGGATATCTATGTATGCAATGTAAATTGCCTAAGAGCAAATTACCATGGCTAGTTGGGCGGTAGTTCAAATGTTGAATAGTAATACTTAAAAATGTTTCATTCCATTATATTTCAGTTTGATAAAAAATTGATATAATATCCATTGTTGGTATCATTCTGCTTCCATTTTGCAAGAAACAACAATCCGTATGTGCTCCTTTGATTCCAAACCATGAGAGGTACAGTAAACCCTCGATATAATGTGCCTGGTTTAATTTGCTATCTCGTTTTTCTCGTTTTCTTAAGAAACACTTCACACATTTTTCTCAATTTATCGCCAAATCTCTTTATAACGCCGACATTTTTATGGACAAAAAGTGGCAGTATAACCCGGCTTTACTGTTTAAGGTATTGTTTTAAAATGAAAGGCGTGGTTACTATGTTGGCCTTTGTTATATGTGCATACCCAATGATAACACACAGTAGCATGAAATGAAAATGCTCTAACATGACGTTGTATGTATGATGCAGTGTAATTTATTTAGCTGATGTGTTTACCTTTGCATTGCCAGATGAACAAACTCAACGAAATGACCAGTACGACGCAGGTAGATACAGCAATCACCACGTGTGTATCACGATCGTCCGGTTGATCGCTTCGATGGGAATCAGTATCAGAATCCGATCCATTTTCTGACAGCGTTGACAAGTCAACAATGTTAGGGTCATGCGTCGATGTAAACCTTGTACCGGGGGCTAATGCTACTGTAGATGAGAGTACCGGAGTTCGACTTGTCAAGGTTCCTAGAAAATATATATAAGTAGTAACATATATCAGCAGGTAAGTATCTCGTTATATTTTAACATGATATTATATTTCATATGATACAGGTAGGTTTCACGGCTTCATTATTTTTACGTGATAAAACATAAAATTGGTATTACAAATTAGTATCACGTTATGATATAACATAATAATTATTTAACATGTAAGTATCACGTTATATTTTGTCTTGATACGTTATAATAAATTATATAACAGGTAAGTATCACGTTATAGTTGTACATGGTATAACACAAAATTTGTTTTATAGGTGAGTATCACGTTACATTATTACATGGTTATACAAAAAAAATGTATTATAGGTAAGTATCACGTTACATGATTACATAATATGACACAATATATTATATAACATGTAAGTATCACGTTATAGTTTCACATAGTAATACACAAAATTTGTATTATAGGTAAGTATCACGTTACATTATTACATGGTAAAACACAAAATTTGTATTACAGGTAAGTATCAGGTTACATTATTACATGAAATGATACAATATATTTTATAAAATTCTAGTATCACGTTATATTTTGTCTTGATATGTTATAATAAATTATATAACATGTAAGTATCACGTTATAGTTTTACATAGTAATACACAAACTTTGTATTATAGGTAAGTATCACGTTACATTATTACATCATATGACACAATATATTATATCACAGGTAACTATCA
>NW_018478014.1:0-1794 GCF_002113885.1 Mizuhopecten yessoensis | reverse complement strand
AATTTAAATGTTTACTGTATCCATCAATTTAAATGTTTACTGTATTTATCCGAAGTAAAAATCCATGCCTGGTAACGCCCACCTGTGCCTGTTCAGTAGAATTGTTTTATTATCCTGTTATCAGCCCAACCGACCTCACCCCACTTTGAGTTCGAGATTTAATGTGTCTGCCCCACACACTTATCGCAAGATTAATACAGTAATAGTAAAATATTTCCCCATTGCTACACTATCTGAAAGCTAACGGTCTTTTCATAAAATATAGCTTGTAAAAGCAAATATTTTATTTTTTTTACATTTTTTTATACTTTAAAGTACCATTTAACTATAATGTAGCAAGTCGACTGGGTGTTTCCCCTACATATACAGCCCTCAAACCCCTCACATGTACACCAGCACCATATAAATCTATCTATCTAATATGTTATACTCCACAGAGACCAAAATGGCTTTAATGCGGATGGAATAAATACCTTATTTTTACCTTTCATCTTAAACATTATTGGCTTTGACTTCCATTCAAGAAATTCAACCAACCAACGGTTTACAACTTTCACGCCTCTCTGCATTTAACCCATCACTAGTGACGGCACCAGCAATCAGGTCTAATACACTCCATCAGTTAAGCTGGTAATATGGTGGTGAAGGCCTGTAATAGCTGTATCAACCTACACTCTATCTGAAATAGCTTGTTTGAGTAAATTAAAAAAAAAAATCTTTAAAGAAAACAATCAACACACTCAACATATGGTATCATTTTAAAGAAGATTTTAACAGTATTTTGATTACAAATGACATCATATAAAACAATTCTTTTTGAAAAACATTGACATGAAAAAACAGCATAAATAAACCTCTAACCATAAAAGCTCAACTTTCTTTCTATTAAAACGAAATCTTACAAAATGTAACTCAATACAGCTTTAAATCACACATAGATATGGCTATATAGCTGTGTAGGTCTCCACAGCTATAAAGCTCAATCGGCAGAGTCACAGGTGCTGGACACACTCATGGAATGTGAATGTACTATGTAATACAGTATAGTATAATACAGTTTATACACATACATAGTGTTGGAAGAGTTTACTGGGCTTGGCAATTACTACTTACTTCAGTAACTAAATAAGCATTTGACCACAGTTATTAACCTCGTCTGTCAATACACCAATATGTAAGATTATATTACGGGTGTATTGACAGTCGAGGCTAGTACCTGTGATTCGACTATATATCAGTTATAACACTTCTTATACAATTGTCCTGGCAAAAAATATCTGTGATCATCATATTATTTTTCACAACATAAAACACTTAAATGATGTGAGAGCTAGGGAGTCAACATGTGTGATAGGGTGGGTGTACTCCTAGTCAGCACGGTGTCAGGTTATCAAGTTTCAGTAACAAGTCGCTTCAGTAAAAAGACGAAAGTCGTTTCATGACTTTTTTCAGGTCGTTTAGGGACATGTCAAAAGTCGTTTCAGGATTTTTCATTTTATTTCTTCTGTAAATACCATTGTCTTTATTCTTTAAACATATTTTATCGACAAGTAAACCTGAACAATGGATTGGGTAAAAATTATAACAACTCGTCATAGCCTTCTCCCGTCATACATTTACCATTACATGAAGTAAATATATATAATATTTACACACACAAATAAACAACATAAAAAACGTTTTTACTTTCTTGAAATTTAACTTCATATAACAAAAAAATGCTTAAAACATTAAAAAAATCAATGTGAATTAACTCATTCGTCTCTTAATGTCAATAATGGAGAATAGAGTGAA
>NW_018478013.1:0-1794 GCF_002113885.1 Mizuhopecten yessoensis | reverse complement strand
ATACTGACTAGACACTAGGATACTGACTAGACACTAGGATACTGAATAAATACTAGGATACTGACTAGACACTAGGATACTGACTAGAAACTAGGATACTGACTAGACACTAGGATACTGACCAGTACTGGACACTGTTCTCATGGTGTTCTTGATCTCGTCCCTGAGTGGTCCACTGCTGTACTTAGACATCATGGTCATCATCAGCCTTGTGCCACCATGGCGATCAAATATCTGTCTCAAGCGTGGGTCACTCTTTATCAACATCTGGACTATGATCAGCCCTGGATATACAACACCACAGATTAAAGTTTAGATGTGTGTAGTGTTAGATTCTGTCGACTGTTCACGTCACTCTAACCATATGGTTATACCAATACATCTTTTCATCATAGTGCAACATGTGTGATATATAAATATTTATATGCATGTATATTATAACCTTAATCAGTAATAACTCCTTAATGTAATTAATAATGTGATATAGCTAACAATCACTATTAATATCAATGAGATAACATACCAATAATCTCGAGAAGTTCACTGTCGGTGTTGACTCTTATGAAGTCTAGTAATTTCTGCATACAGCCAAATTCTGCTAACTTCATGTGTAGTTCATGCTGTCAAGCAATTATTATAAAAAAACTTGTATGTAATCTGTCAAGTACAATTTCCGCCAAACATTTTTACAACCAAAAAAGTCTTGGCCAACCTCAAGCAGTGGCAGTCATCTTTCCAGTTGATTCTGGGATCAACAAATTATATCCTTATTCATCATGTGGACTTTCCATTAAGTACCAATTACCACCAAGTATAACAAAGTTGTACCAATAGAACAAAAGTTATAGCTGTATATATCTACGCCAAATAAATGTAATGGAACATGACCTTGACAGGTGGCCATCTTGGATTCTGGTATCCTAGGTATGTAACATTATTCATGTAGAATATCCATCAAAAGTGATCTGTGACTTGTTAATAAGTTTGCTGAAGTGGTTTATGCAAAAAGTGCACAAATTTTTTCGATACTTTAATGAGATATGCATGTTGCCATCTCTTATTACATACACAACAAGTACTTGATCATTCCCAAAAGGCTATACACTGTAATAACTTATTGATGCAAATTAAAGTGTGATGTATTTTATACGTTTGTTACAACAGTTACAGTTAAACACCTTTTTCAAAAGTCTCTAGCTTTGAAATCTTTAATGAAATTGAAAGGTTACCAATGTAACAGCTTTAAAAGCTGCCTGTGTTTTTAACAACTTACATCCCCTAGATGTACGATGTCATAGATAAGGGAGATAAAGTGGCGTCGGTTTGATTTGGGAGCTGTAAACACCCCAGATATGACCCTGTGCCCGGCCTCTTTGACCAGGAGTTGGCGACACTGCTGACCCATTGGTTGTCGCGGGTCGAGAGTTGGACCTGTCACTGGTATACCAAAGTCCACTGATTTTTTTATCTTCTCAGTTTTCTTACTCTGCTCCATATCTGTAACAAAAATAATTTTCTGCTTTATTGCAAACCTACCATCATGAATTATTTTTCAATATATAAATACAAGTGCCTGGTGTACGAATTATTTACTATTATAAAAGCTACATATCCACTTCCAAGTGTATGATCATAGATTATAAGGACTCACACAAATAAATCAGCCAATCAGCAAGTGTTTCATACGCTTGTTCCGGGTGCCTCTGAGTAATTTAAATAGGTAATTGTTGACATACTTTACATTGAATGAAATCTACATGTATTGAACGTAAGAAAAATGTTTAGTTTTAGTAG
>NW_018478012.1:0-1794 GCF_002113885.1 Mizuhopecten yessoensis | reverse complement strand
CATCTGTACAAAAAAATCCACATTTCATATTTATACAATTAAACAGCTAACGTTTATGAAGCATACGTGGACTTCTTCAGCCATGATGGTGTAATAATTAACATAACTTAAGGAGTCCCACCCTCCTACCCTTTCCTTTTCATTCATTGTATCCTATGGTCATCACTCCACTGATTCAGAGGATGATAGTATCTTTTAGATCATTTATATAGGACTAAATTGAATTCCATCAAGGGAGGTAATTGGATGTAATTGACATCTCTTTGATTTGGATACTTGGAACTTAGATCAAAAAGTTATTTTATAACTATAAACAAGAAACAGAATTATAGTTTGGTAAATATCATGAACAAGATTGATAGAGGCTATTGATTTGTATGTAGGATATGGATGTTCAAGCCAAGGTTGTAGAGTTTGAGTGAGAACCTGCAAGGCTTTTCCATAACATACAGCACTTTAGAGTTCAAAGGGAAATAACTCCATTTAGCATAGAGATAACAGCAGTTGAAAGGGAAGTAACTCCAGTTTGCAGAACTGACAGTTCAACAGTTCAGAACACATAGATTGCCTTCAATCTTATTTCTTCTGTACAACCACTCCTGTTTCAGTATTCCTGTTCAGAGGATTATAAATTTTTAAAAAACCTGTTTTTATTGGAAAAGTTAATTCAAATTGAAGACAAATCATTTTGAAAACACGAATGTACATGAAAAAGTTAATTCAAATTTTTGCTGCACTAAGCTATTCAGTGGAATGTCATGTGAACATAAGTATTTTATTTTATATTTACTAACATATAGGAAATAAGTTGCATTTTGGTTGTGGCCTTGGTAGTATAGTTGGAATATTAAGCTACGAACATTTCTTTTGAAGTGCATCAATACTTCACTGTTTATTTAGCTGATTGCAGCCTTAGCAACCATGGTAACATTTAATATAGTTTAGGTAATGATCTGATGTTTATATGTTATGATATCTGTAATGTGGACATTGTATATTATGATGATTTATGCAAATGTCTATATATATATATGAAATGGATGGTGGCACAGTGGAGAGTGCAGTTGCCTTTCACAAGATGTGAAAAGGCGTGGGGTCATCTGTGGGTCACCTGCAAAATAACTTATATCTATAGGATGTGGATGACAATGAGGATGTGATGTGGACGTTTGTTGTAGGTGCTGATTGCCACAAGTACCCTTGCCTGGGGTGTCAACTTCCCTGCCCATCTGGTCGTTGTCAAGGGAACAGAGTTCTTTGATGGAAAGACAAGGAGATATGTTGACTTCCCCATCACTGGTAAGGCATTTTCATATTTGTATGACAGCACACGGATGTAGGTTTTGATGAGAGTGAAATAATAGCTTTTGCAGTGAAAGGTCAAATATATTGAAATCTTTATATGTTCCCGTCAGTGCCTTTACAAAGTGTTGTTGTCTTAAGTCTGAGGGTCAGTACAAACTCTTAGATGACCCCCATGGTCTGAAGTTGGTGGAAGCGTTTCAACTTGTCTAGATAACAACAGAAAATAGTTTGTGATACAGGCCTAATGTGGCTCTTGTATGATATGATTTAACATTATAATATAACCAAATGATGATTGATCTGAATTCTAAACTCACTGTGATGGGCTGGGTGAGATCAAAATGAGAAACCATATGACCGATGACCAATTTACCATAGGCAGGTACAGTAACAAAAAAATAGATAACAGTAGTTTGTTAATTATTAGTCCCCTACCGGGAAACCGTTCGAGTTTCAAGGTCATCGGATCAAGGTCAAGGTCACTATTAC
>NW_018478011.1:0-1794 GCF_002113885.1 Mizuhopecten yessoensis | reverse complement strand
GGTGAATGGGTTAAGCCAGTAGAGACAAGAAATATATGAAACCTGATTTTATTTGTATCTTATATAGCAAATATTTCTTATCATTGTGTATACAATGTCCTTTTGGGATTGTAGCCATTGGGTGTATCATAACAATATCCTGTGTGTTTGTCCATCTGGTGCAGAGGTATAGCTGTCAACCACTCCTTATTAGGAAGGAGACTACCACAATTAGACTAAATTACCTGCAAAAAACACTTATTCAATTTCTGAAACAGCAAGAAATGGGCAATTTCCCCCCTCATTAAAATGTAGAATGATCAAGATCTCCCGCATTGGAGGTTTCAGAGGTTGACATCTATACGCAGATGACAATTAAAGTATTTTGCTACCTTGTCTATATAAGTAGGCCTAAGCTATACTGTTATACCCAATACGTGTTAAAGACAGAGTATTATTTTCTTTGTTAAAAGCTATACCCTTCAGGATCAAAGGACGTTACGCAAGTATGTAAATTTGTCAGGCCATGTATTCTTGTTGTAATCATGTCTGTACTAATTTCAGCACTTGAGATTATAATTATATTTTAGTAAAAAGCCTTGTACCTGTGAATGTAATTAACTCATGCATGTGACATTTGTATAGTGACTATGGTTCTTTTACTGTGAGGAAAGGTTTGATCAAATAACAAATCACAATCTTATTATGATACTTTATTTCAAATGGTTCACCTGAGATTGGTGAGATGATGATACTTTATAACAGGGCTTTGCTTAGCTCATACGAAATTAAAAGACAAGTTTCATAATAGAAACATACAATACCAGTATGCAAAATCCTTCCGATCATATAACCAAGAATCCATGAAAATTCTTTGGAAAAACCTTGGTTAAATAGAAAAACTTCAGGAACAGTTTTACCAATCTGATATAAAGTGGAAACTATTTTAAGATCCTTTCATCATGTAACCAAGAACTTGTACACATTTCTGATACTGATTTATCTATTAGTATAATACTATGTCTATTTTTCTGATTGAAATGCTTGTGATGTGACATTTACTAAGTAAAAGGTCATAAGTATTGCTTAATTATGATAAGCATGTTCACTGCTTAAACTGGCAACCAATTATATATGCTACTAAGAGCTATAGAAAAGTTTGTAAATCACATGAAAATTGCAGAAATTTTATATCAGAAAGAAAGAATAACATTGAGAGGTTGATCCTTGTTACCATCAACCATAACTTTCGTAAAATTTCTGGATTAATGGAACATGGAACATAACTCATATTTAAAATGGTCAAGAATGACTAAGTCTTGCAGATCATCCAATAAGCTTACGCTGTATGCATTAAAAGTGATGATACAGGTATTGTCTAACATATAATTATTATCTTACTGTTCTAATTGTTACTATCTGGAGCATGTCTAACACAATTCCTTATTTGTTAATACAGGTATTGTATAATATAATCATTTGTTGTATCAATTATGTTGTGTTCCATTTGTTACTGTTATAAGCAAAACTAACTTCCCTGTTGTGTTCCATTTGTTACTACACTGTATTACGAGCACATTTAACTTTTTGTTGTGTTCCACTTATTACTAAAATGAACAGGCTAACTTTGTGTTGATCCATTTGTTACTAAAATGAACAGGCTAGCTTTATGTTGTTCCACTTGTTACTAAAATGAACAGGCTAACTTTATGTTGTTGCATTTGTTACTAAAATGAACAGGTTATCTTTATGTTGTTGCATTTGTTACTTTGATGAACACCACTAACATTTTTGTTGCATTCCATTTGTTACTAT
>NW_018478010.1:0-1794 GCF_002113885.1 Mizuhopecten yessoensis | reverse complement strand
AGATATGAAATCTCGTCGCTTTCATTTTATTCTGTACCGCGGTATGGTACAAAAAGATATGAAAGATCGTCGCTTTCATTTTATTTTATACCGCGTTATGGTACACAAATATATGAAAGATCGTCGCTATTATTTCATTCTGTACCGCGATATGGTACGCAAAGATATGAAATCTCGTCGCTTTCATTTTATTCTGTACCGCGATATGGTACACAAAGATATGTAAGATCGTCTTTTTCATTTTATTCTGTGCCGCGATATGGTAAACAAAGATATCAAAGATCGTCGCTTTCATTTTATTCTGTACCGCGGTATGGTACAAAAAGAGATGAAAGATCGTCGCTTTCATTTTTTTCTGTACCGCGATATGGTACACAAAGATATCAAAGATCGTCGCTTCCATTTTATTCTGTACCGCGATATGGTACACGAAGATATGAAAGATCGTCTTTTTCATTTTATTCTGTTCCGCGATATGGTAAACAAAGATATCAAAGATCGTCGTTTTCATTTAATTTTTTATCGCGATATGGTACACAAAGATATCAAAGATCGTCACTTTCATTTTATTCGGTACCGCGTTATGGCACGCAAAGATATGAAAGCTTGTCGCTTTCATTTTATTTTGTACCGCGATATGGTACACAAAGATATCAAAGATCGTCACTTTCATTTCATTCTGTATCGCGGTATGGTACAAAAACATAGGAAAGCTCGTCACTTTCATTTTATGCGGTACCGCGATATGGTACACTAAGATATCAAAGATCGTCCCTCCCATTTTATTCGGTACCGCGTTAGGGCACGCAAAGATATGAAAGCTCATCGCTTTCATTTTATTCTGGACCGCGGGATATAGTACACAAAGACGATATGGTACGCAAAGATATGAAAGCTCATCGCTTTCATTTTATTCTGTACCGCGGTATATAGTACACAAAGATATCATAGATCGTCGCTTTCATTTTATCTTGTACCGCGGTATGGTACAAAAAGATATGAAAGCTCGTCACTTTCATTTCATTCTGTATCGCGGTATGGTACAAAAAATTATGACAGCTCGTCGTTTTCATTTCACTTTGTACCGCGGTATGGTAAGCAAAGATATGAAAGCTCGTTGCTTTCATTTTATTCTGTACCGCGGTATGATACAAAAAGATATGAAAGCTCGACGTTTTCAGTTCATTCTGTACCGCTGTATGGTACACAAAGATATGAAAGATCGTCTTTTTCATTTTTTTCTGCACCGCGATATGGTACACACAGATATCAAATCTCGTCGTTTTCATTTTTAACTAGATGGAAGCTCTACATGGTCGCCGAAGATCAAACTAGTCCAGTGTGCTACAGGAACAAGATGGAAGCTCTACATGTTCGCCGACGATAAACCTTGTCCAGTCTGCTNCGATAAACCTTGTCCAGTCTGCTACATGAACTAGATGGACGCTCTACATGGTCGCCAAAGATCAAACTAGTCCAGTGTGCTACAGGAACTAGATGGAAGCTCTACATGGTCGCCGACGATAAACCTTGTCCAGTCTGCTATAAGAACTAGATGGAAGCTCTGCATGGTCGTCGACGATCAACCTAGTACAGTCTGCTACAAGAACTAGATGGAAGCTCTACATTGTCGCCGACGATCAACCTAATCCAGTCTGCTACAAGAACTAGATGGAAGCTCTACATGGTCGTCAACGATCAACCAAGTCCAGTATGCTACAAGAACTAGATGGAAGCTCTATATGGTCCCCGACGATCAACCTAGTTCAGTCTGCTTCAAGAACTAGATGGAAG
>NW_018478009.1:0-1793 GCF_002113885.1 Mizuhopecten yessoensis | reverse complement strand
CAGGAATAGGATCATTGCGGATTACTAGGTCCACAGTGGATTTCTTTGTCCAGGAATAGGTTCATTGCGGATTACTAGGATTTCTGGTTTCGGATACATGTCCTCTGGATTCCTAGATCACCATTACACGTCGACTGTGGATTCGTAGGACCACATGAAAATTCATTTTGGATTCCTCGATACTCAGAATGATTTAGCTGGTTCTTCTCTGTAAACTTTGGGATGAAGTGCTCCTCGTGCTCAATAATAGCAAAGACTTGCAAAGCCTAAAAAGTTTTCTCGTGGCCATTAGCTATAATTAATGTTCAAATATACCAGCAACGAAACAAAAAAAGGGAAATAACTCTTATGTACGTGCATGTAAATCGGACAGTAAACTGTAATTTTAACACAATATTCAAATAACTAAACTGTGGATATTTCAGGGATGAAAAAAAAAACATATTTGAAAAACATCAACAAATATGAAATGTCTTCCTTAATGCCACATCTCGCAAGTTTCAATTTTGATGGCGACCATTTTTAAATCGTATCAGAAGTGACGAGGACGGGTTTATTTCAGTCCATCACGACGCCAGTTAGGTCTCTCCATACCTCTATTAATGTTCTTTAACCATATCAACTCCATTATTGGTTTGTTGAATGTTTGGTCTTCCAATATATCAACCACGCCCCTCCAAATCATGGGTGTGGTTTTTTTCCGGCAGAGGTGGGTTTTTTTTAAAACTATGTACTCTTTAATCCATTCTGAAGCTTTACTTCAGGTAAAAAAAATCAATGGCTCCGCCCTGAACCACTGGTTCAAATTACTTTCTACCGAAAGAGCTAAAGAGAAATTCTCTTCAAGTGGGTCGGTAGGAAACAGCTAGTATTTTGCAAGGGTGACAAACTCCCCTCTAGCTAGGAAAGAAATCGTCCCGAGTTTTCCAGGGGTCATAGCGATTCCTTTGAAAGTATCGCTGAGGTTTTTTGTCACAGAGGTAACTATTTTTTTTTCTAGAAGTCGGTCCCGGGACCTCTGGTTTACTCAATCGGCAAACCTCGGGTAACTCCGCTACGCTCCATCATTTTATTGATAAGTAAGTGTCCGAGGACCAGTTAGCTTTAGCTTTTAACAGAGAAAAAGCTGAGATGAGTTCTCCTTAGCTGAGTCGGTAGGAAGCGATAACATATTAATATAAAAGGTTATTCATTTTTGTGAAAATCATAATGCTCTCAAACATTGTTGTGCGACAATTTCCTCTCTATTTTCATGGTCTGGTAATATTAGTATTCATTAATAATCTCATTACAATTTAGCTGAACAGTGTAAAATAAAACCAACTCTATCATAAGTTGAATAAGAAACTGAAACTCTTATACAAGTGAGGGTAATATTTTTAATGTTTTATCATTGAGCGCAGATTTTCTGTTGAACTGTTGATGTTTATGTGAACGCCTACCCAACCCCAACTCTTCCCCAAAAACAAATTAATCAAATGTTTTGGGAGAAGAATTGACATATATAAGTTCTAGACTTGTATATAGAATATAAACAAATATGATTGAATATTGAATAAAACGCCGTTTTATTTAAACTAAGATGATGATTTTATTATTCTAAATAGCCAGATATACGTCATATCTTGTACAGACCACGTGGACATAACGTACATGTATATATAGGTCTATAGGATATGTTAACCGGACACCAGTGATTATGATCGCCAGCTGGACACTGGCCAAAGCTTCCATATGTACATATATATCAGGGATGGGTGGGAAGGTTTCAAGGTCTGCGGGCAAACGAACGT
>NW_018478008.1:0-1793 GCF_002113885.1 Mizuhopecten yessoensis | reverse complement strand
TTCTTTTTGATTTCAGAATCAGCCATTTTGCTTTCTGTAGTATCCGCAATGTTTGTTTTCTTAAGCATTTCAGATACTTGGGTAGGTAAGTGCATCAATTCTGCTAGATCAGAACCAGCTATTGGGAACTTATCTCCAGTTATCTCTGTTATTACCTTTAATGAAGTAACTATTCTTTGTTTGTTTGAGTCTGAAGAAGGCATTTCTGTGACTTCATACTCCATTCCATTTTTGAAAATAGCTTCAAATTCTTCTGGTCTTGACAATACTTCATCAACATTATCAACATATTTTCTTAAGAACGAAACATCCTTCTTGAAGCACTCTCCTACGATGCTTGATATCATCTTTCCACATGAAATTATTGCTTTGTCAATTTGTGTAAGCCATATTGACACATTGGCAAACTCTCTATCCAATCTTAGGCTTTCGTGATACCCAGATTGTAGAGCATTTGAGTCGAAAGAAAGTAATCCAGAGGCATTTTTAATTCTTTGCAAACAGTTAATTTGGTTCTGAGAAACAGACATGCTGATTTCTGCTGGAGGAGTTATTGCTATAACACTTCTTATATCTTCGTCAGAGGAAGCTTTTACTTTAAGCATCTTTAATTTAAGAGAGCTATCTGACTTGGAGTTTACCCCATCTACTATATCATTCTCTTTAATCAATGCTATTCCAGAGGCAGAAGCAGAGGATATAAAGCAGTCTAATTGCGTATTGGAAAGTATGTTGTATTCAAGTATATCGCTCTTAATTCTGTCCAGAAAGCATGGATACATTGATTTGAATACATGTGATGATCTATCTCTTTCACAAAGAATTATAAATGGCTTTTGTTCTGATGGTATTATAGTAGATTTACCTACTTGAATATCATTAAGGAATAGAGAATAAGAGTAGAAATGCTTTACTTCATTGTCTATCATTATATTTGAGGATCTGTATTCATGCCTTATGCAACAGGACCCAATCAATGGTTTTTCATATACCATCTTTTTAGAGAACTCAACAGTATATATGCTGTCCATTTTTGAGGATGCAAGAGGTTTCCCAGAATTAGGGGCAAACACTTCTGTTGCCTCTTCTTCCCATTTGCTTTCAGAACACAATATCTTAGGTTTTGAAATCATAGCAAATACATTTTGATAATCTACTTGGTCTATTCCATACTTTCTTGAAGCTACATCATTAGAAAGTATTTCTTCATGAATAAAATACTGAGGATTATCTGTGTCTGCAGTATCCCATACACATGAGAGAGGTGATACTGTTGAATGCGATATAAACCCTTCTGGATTGTCATGTATCTTTATAATACCAACACCACACATCATGTAGTCTTTCCAGGCTGAAATAATTGAATTCTCTACTCTTTCCCTTGTGTAGATGTTTGCTACTATGAGATCAAGTTCTTTTATTAAAGATTTATCAATATAAGAATTTCTAGCAGTTACTGAAGGCATTCTCATTCTGCCTCTAATATAAGAAACTAATTCATCTAAAATAGGCATTGCTGGCGCAGATATACTCTTTGAATTTGACTGGAAAAGATTACCAACCATTTCATGACCGAAGAATAGAGCTCTATAAAGTCTAATTTTTGAATGCATTGCTGCGAATGATCCATATATGTTATCAGACAATGTTGCTCTATCTTTCTTAGAAGACCCGCTACTTGCTTTTATTTCTGCTTGTGAACGTCCCAATTCCATTTCAGTCCTATTTTAAGCGTATTTTAATACCCCTTTAGGGGGGTAAAAAGATAAGCTTAAGCTCCTCTTATGTGCTGT
>NW_018478007.1:0-1793 GCF_002113885.1 Mizuhopecten yessoensis | reverse complement strand
CGACCAAATATGATCAATATCCATGGTATATTTCTACAGAAGAAGAAGTCGTTTATAGCGATATAGCCAAATTACCCCCTTTTAGCCCCACCCTCAGCCCCCTAGTGGTCAGCCCCACCATTTGTACAATTTTGAATCCCCACCACCTAGGGATGCTTCCAGTCAAATATGGTTGATATCTATCTCTTAGTTCCAGATAAGTCACATAAAACAATATAGCTAAATAACCCTTTTGGCCCCGCCCCTCAGCCCCCTGGGGGGTCAGCCCAACCAATTGTACAATTTTGAATCCACACCACCTAGGGATGCTTCCAGTCAAATATGGTTGATATCCATCTCTTAGTTCCAGAGGAGATGTCGCTTAAAGCAATACAGCCAAATTGCCCCGCCCCTCAGCCCCCTCGGGGGTCAGCACCACCATTTGGACAATTTTGAATCCTCACCGCCTAGGGATGCTTCCAGTCAAATTTAGTTAAAATCCAATCAGTGGTTAAGAATAAGTTGTTTAAAGAAATTGTTGATGGACGGACGACACGGTATGGCATAAGCTCACCTTGGTCCTTCTGACCCGGTGAGCTAAATATTATATAACAATTACTATTTTCGAGTATCATGGGTCAAGTTTAAAGACACAATAGGAGGATTTTTAGGTCACCTGAGCTTTAACTATTAGCAAGTGACCTATTGCTATCGGTCTTCGTCTGTTAATATTTTACATTTTTCAACTTAAGCTGAAATACTGTCAAAGGGATTTCATTGATACTTCATGGGAATGTTACTGACAACTCCCTGACCAAGTGTTGTTATTTTTCGGGTCGATCAGAAATCCAATATGGCCACCACAGCCACTGTTTTGAAAAACTCTTTCAAACTTAAAGTCAAGTATTACTGGGACTATTTAATTGAAACTTGGTATAAATGATGAACTCATTATGCTGACAAAAAGTGTTGTTATTTTTTGGGTCGGTAAAAAATCCAATACATTTTTTTTTATGAACAGATAATCATTTTATTAACGCTTGAACAATACTTGTTTGTAATCATGATGATAGTACAATGCTTGTATTGCTCATTTGGTATTTATAGCCATTATAATGTTAATGATGAAACAAGGCGCTTAGAAGGCTTGTACTAACCACTTGGTTTTAAGTAAATATTGCTCATCTACAGTGAAATACAATTTAAATTAAGATTTTCAACCAAGATCTGTTATAAAAATGGAGGTATTAAACATTCACAAACCCACTTAATAAGTATATATGCCTACCTGCCTACCTAATGAAATAAAAAAGAAGTATCCCTACTGCAATAAGTAAAAAATGTACAAGATCTAGCCATTGTTCGTATTTACTCAAATTGTGACCTCAAAATCTTTATGTAGGTTATGATACAGACTAAATAACCTCATACAGTTTCAGTCTCTAACTGAATTGACACTGTCTCTACACTTACATATCAATGGCTTCAGCCAATAATACTATCCAGAAATAGAGCCAATAACCAATATTTTCTTGTATTTTCCCAAAAGAGTAATTTCAAGAGGAAAAGAGTATAAAGGAGCTATTTCATCCTAAAAAGAGTAATAGTTTAATAGCAGGTCTTGACTGGACATGTATTCAATTGCCTTTCAAAGTGACAATTAGATGTAGCAATATTTTATACCATGAAAGGTATCCCATACTAATTAATGATTGAACACTTGTTAGGTAACCCTTTTTTTGGAAGAACAGCAAAATCTCACCTCCTTACCATCATTACCTAGATACACATCTAAATGTGAAAAAATGGGCTTT
>NW_018478006.1:0-1793 GCF_002113885.1 Mizuhopecten yessoensis | reverse complement strand
ATTATGTATGCAAACAAATATGATTTTATTTCCTGATCATGATGGTCCCCGCCCAGGACTGTGTACGTTTTGAGATGAAGATATAGAGTATTCCATCAATGATGTAATGTATTTTAATAATAATAATTATTATTGTTTCTATATCACATTCAGCCATCTCTTACCTATGCGCATTGCCAACTGTTGTATTTGATGAATTAATTCGAATATAATGAGCACGTGGTTTCCTGATCAGGATGGCCCCGGTCAGGACCGTATACGTTACTAGCTATATAGTTAAAGACTATATATACGGCTTATAACAATTCTTGTAAGTCGGGGTTCTATTTCTTAATTAAAACGACTCATTAAAAAAAAACCATTATGATGCTTCTCTTGACCGTTCGCATTGTTTTTTTTTTATTTCCATTTAAATTCCTGCTTAGGATGTTATATTAGTATGCAACTCGAAGATAAAATATTATAGACATAGTTCAATTTCTATTTCCCAATCATATTTACTCATCTCTTGACTCTAATAACTGTCACCTTTATGTATTTGATCCATCAATACGGATATAATGAGTACTTGATATATTGATGTGGGTGTCCCTGTTACCTGTTACCGGTTACGTTCCAATATCAACATTTAATTAAAATGATTGACGATTGATTTGATGCTTTTTTCTATTTCAAAATCACCTCTCTTGACTGCAAACTTTGCTGCCTTCATATATTTTATAAATAACTACGGATAGATTTACACTATATCGTGGAATACAAAGATAAAATATTATAAATATAGTTCTTAACCATCTTATTCCTCTCTTTGACTGTAAACACTGCCACCTTCATGTATTTGATCCATCAATACGGATATAATTAGTACTAGATTTCCTGATCAGGATGTCCCTGCTCAGGACCGTTAACGCTCACAGCTTAAGTTATAAACTATACGGCATATAACCATTCTTATAAGTCGTGGTTCTATTTCCTAAATTAATACAACCATTTAAATGACCATACACACTGCACATTATCTTCCTTTAGTTTATAAATGTATAAATGAAAAATATCTACGCTATTTCCTGATAAGAATGACCCAGATGAGGACCGTATACACTATAAAATGTAGTTATAAGATATCCAACTGTTATATCATGCTCCAAGTCCGGACGAGTTATCCTATCTTGACGGTCCTCACCAGCCCCGGTCCTGCTCAGCCCCGGTTCTAGTGAGAGACAGCGCAGCTGTCTGACGCCACTCCCGCTTGTTTTATAATTGGATTTCGTGCGGGAGAAGGGCATGACGTCAGCTGTTATCTGTGCATGACGTCAGCCGTTATCTGTTGGTGTTCTAGTGACGTCAGCTGTTCCTCTGTTGGTGTTCTAGTGACGTCAGCTGTTACTCTGTTGGTGTTCTAGTGACGTCAGCTGTTCCTCTGTCGCTGCTCTAGTGACGTCAGCTGTTCCTCTGTTGCTGTTCTAGTGACGTCAGCTATTCCTCTGTCGCTGATCTAGTGACCTCAGCTGTTCCTCTGTTGCTATTCTAGTGACGTCAGCTGTTTCTCTGTTGCTGTTCTAGTGACGTCAGCTGTTCCCCTGTTGCTGTTCTAGTGAAGTCAGCTGTTCCTGTTCTAGTGACGTCAGCTGTTCCTCTGTTCCTGTTCTAGTGACGTCATCTATTTCTCTGTTGCTGTTCTAGTTATTGACGGTAATTTTTGTATAGTAAGAGAGAGAATCAACCCTAATTACATTTCTTATTATATATATGTAATTACGGGGGTTTGTAGGGTTCCTTGCCGACGTGGAGAT
>NW_018478005.1:0-1792 GCF_002113885.1 Mizuhopecten yessoensis | reverse complement strand
TTTAGGGACGTGTCTGCATGTGTGTTGTGTATGCGTGCTTGTGTGAATGTGTGCCCGAGACAGGTTATGTTAGAGTACTACTTTACTGAAATACCATGCCAAAGGCACCGATCACAGCATTTCGCGCGGTCACATTATATTCACATTGCATATGGGTGAACCAGTTGTTGCCATTACGCCAACTGCTGAACGTAAGCAGGAAGTACCAATTACCATTTTAAGGACTTTGGTATGTCTCGGCATGGGGACATATTTTATTGACTTCCTCACCTGGGCGAACGTTCAACATTAAAACCAAATGGGGGTATTTCCAAGCAAGGCGCTAGGAAATAATGGAAGATCGCGAATATTGCGCTTGTGATGCAGATTTTGTTTTGGTCGCTTTTGTGTCACCAAGTAGAGGGCACAAAAGCAAATCCCCTATTCGGCTCTTACGATACATGCAGTAGGTAACAGCAAGTGTATTTTCTCGATCCCCAACCTGCATGGTTGGCATATGTTTAAATTTGCTTTGATTTATTGCAGAAATCCAAGTAAAGTCATAATTTTACTGCATCATAAATATGACCACTTCGTCCATTTGTGACTCATCAGTGATACTTTAAGTGAAAAGAATTGAAAGTCTAAGTATACTGTATAACAATTATATAGAGAATACAGCCAAAACGGAAAGATAACCCTGTTAAACCTTTATAACGCACAATTTGCGGCTACCGACGAAACTTTATCTTGTATTTCATAAAAAATCATCCTAGTGTAAGGTCTATCTAAACTAGTTGGCCATCCGCAGGGACTGATCTAAAGCATTAAAACTTAACCCATGATATGGAAAAATATTTCTTAATTGCATTTTCTTATCAATTACTTGTTTTATAATCCCCTATAAGTCAAATTTTGCGCTCTGGTAGAAAATATCAAAACATTCTTCAAAATCCTGTCATATATGTATTACTGAAGGCATCGTTATATTGTTAGGGATAATACGTTTTAACATTATCTGCAATAACGTTGTTTCTGTAGATTTCCAAAAATAAGATGCAAATATGTCGTGCGTGAATAATAAATAAAGTCTTTTTTAAAACAGCAGAAAAGCCATTCATACACGAGATATCTTTTAAAAGTTATCGGACGTTATCATTTAGACATTATTATCTAGGTATGAACGGTTTGTCAGAAGCCTATCATTGAAGTCGGCTAAATAAATCAACCAATGAAATGTCTTTTATATATAACCGTGACCTCACATGTGAATGTTACGACAGGACGTTATATGTCGGGAATCACAAAGCGGAAGTTTTCTTATTACATTATTAGGCGAATTTGTGAGAAATGGACATTTATGTACCCAAGTTATGCACGGTAAGCGCACGATACAACAATCATGCTGCCATTCAAAATCTCACCTAACGTGTTATTGTTAAGAATTGTGTCTTTCGTGAATAAAATTATGTTGGCTAAAAACCAAAATGGCGTCAGATCTTAACATCTTCAGTTTGTTTCGAAATTGTCGTTTGTGTCTTACACGTGTTTCTAGCAATAAGCACAACACATCAATAATGACATGCATTTGCACGAATGGTTGACATGAGTTAATAACTTGATAGAGGTTTTATGTTGATGTTTGGTAAGTCATCATGACGTCCAAATGTCGTCTATATTATTTTAAACCACGTACAGCTACACCTTTTTTTAGATGCGGCCGTCACAGCTATGTCTACTTCATTGACCTTAAGTCAGTGTTATCGTTGTCAGAGCTGCTATTGATATGTAAACGAATGAAGACTTCAGTACA
>NW_018478004.1:0-1792 GCF_002113885.1 Mizuhopecten yessoensis | reverse complement strand
ATGAACGAAAAGTAATATGTAAATTTAGAACATAAAATATAAAAATTTCTATAGTAACAGGAAGATGGAATAGAGTCTCACGCGAGGAAAGGTTATGCTCCCTATGTAATAACTGTGTTGGGGGCGGATACCACTACTTATACCAATGTACTAATGTATCTGTTGTAGCTCTTAGACAACTTTATATACAAAATTATTATTATGTCAACCCAACTTATATCAAAATGAAAGGAATGTTCTCAATATATAACACGGTACTTTTAGAGGAATGAAGCTACTTAATATCTAAAATAAGTTAGCTAAAATAATTATTGAAATGGGTTGTTATTTTATAATTGTACCATGTGTCATAGTATGTGTGTACTATGTCCTTCAATGTATAGTTAAGCATTGAACTGTTTTTGTATGGTATTTATGATCTATTTGAATGACACAGCTTTGCAAGCAAACAACATAATGCGCGCTGTCGCGTGCTGATTGGCAAACCAAGTACTACTTTGAAAATTTTAACAAACACTTCAATTTTATTCCACAATTCAGTATCAATACAATTTCGTATGATTTGTCTATAGGGTGATTTAAGTTTATCAATAGAATTCTGAGCTGAAAGTTAGATTATAAATTGTTCCGATTTTTCCAAGGAACAAATTTCGCGCATGGATAAATACAGTGAACACCGTGAATCCGACCTTGACCTCCACGAGGGAGTTATTTTTGGAAGTTAATTAGAAAGTTTCTCTTTGCTCATTTTGTGAAGAATCCAGACGTGAATTTATTTGTTGATTGCATGGGAATCAGACTACAGTCGGTAGATTCTATAACAGCCTCGTTATTTGACATGTCGTGGTTAGAAACTGGGAAAACCGTGGCTGCGAGACGCGTGAAACGGATATCGTTTGAAGTGAGTGATATTGCGACGGAGCACAGGGGTTCGTTACAAATGTCTGAAATGTTTATGTGTGGTGTGGCTCATATCAGTAGGTCTGTAACATATTTGTCAGTAGGTCTATAAAATGTGTATTTCAGACATTTGTAACGAACCCCTGTTGATCAGTGCAGTGTAACAGACGATATTTCTGATAAATTGCATGAGTGTTAAAATTGTTTCCATTGCCGACATTGGTGATTTCTACCGATGTGCATTTTGTACGATATTGCAGGCATTGGTCTTGTTTTTGTTGTAATAAACGTATTTTTATTTACTTTTTTCTTTTGCAAATAAATTTACAATGACATTGTCAAGTCTCACAATGCCCTGCGATATTTCAGCAGCCGTCATGTTTATTTACATTGGATAATGTAGTTCCGGTCAGTGTTGTATTAATAAGCTAATATTTGTGTCTCGTGCTGTATGGTAATTAAAGTCCCACCAACGACACAGATTTCAAAGAGGCTATAAAGTGACAATGCCATGCAAATGTAAATATTATGTAATGTGTAACCTCTTGTTACGCACGTATACGTGTGGCGTGAGTGTAAAATTAACACTTGAAAACTTGAAACTTGGTAACTTACCTGTGTGAAAGTTTCCTGTCATATTCGGTCTTTGCGTATTGCAGAGTTATGTTCTCTTGTGAGCAGGTATTGATTGTTACGTCATTTGTTTGTGAGAGAAACGTCATCAATATTTGTGAAAACGACGTAGTTTTCTCACACAAACCAATGACGTAACAAGCAATACCTGCTCACAAGAGAAGATAACCCTGCAATACGCAAAGACGGAATATATCTATTAAATATGTCTATAACAAATAATCGTAGTTTCTCCTCGAACATTATCTGTCTTCATAGA
>NW_018478003.1:0-1792 GCF_002113885.1 Mizuhopecten yessoensis | reverse complement strand
ACGACTGAAAAAAGTCGTGTATAGTGGGTCGCCTGTATAGTGGGCGGCCTGTATAGCGGGGCCGCCTGTAGAGTGGGCCGCTTAGAGTGGGCCGCCTGTATAGTGGGTCGCCTGGTATAGTGGGTCGCCTGTATAGTGGGTCGCCTGTACAGGGGGTCGCCTGTATAGTGGGTCGCCTGTACAGTGGGTCGCCTGTATAGTGGGGCGTGGGTTGCCTGTATAGTGGGTTGTGGGTCGCCTGTATAGTGGGTCGCCTATACAGTGGGTCGCCTGTATAGTGGGGCGCCTGTATAGTGGGTTGCCTGGTATAGTGGGCCGCCTTTATAGTGGGCCGCCTGTATAGTGGGTTGCCTGGTATAGTGGGCCGCCTTTATAGTGGGCCGCCTGTATAGTGGGTTGCCTGGTATAGTGGGTCGCCTTTATAGTGGGCCGCCTGTATAGTGGGTTGCCTGGTATAGTGGGTCGCCTGGATAGTGGGCCGCCTGTATAGTGGGTCGCCTGTATAGTGGGTCGTGGGTTGCCTGTATAGTGGGTCGTGGGTCGCCTGTATAGTGGGTCGCCTGTATAGTGGGTTGCCTGGTATAGTGGGTTGCCTGGTATAGTGGGGTGCCTGGTATAGTGGGTTGCCTGGTATAGTGGGTCCCCTGTATAGTGGGCCGCCTGTATAGGGGATCGCCTGAATAGTGGGCCGCCTGTATAGTGGGTTGCCTGGTATAGTGGGTTGCCTGGTATAGTGGGTTGCCTGTATAGTGGGCCGCCTGTATAGTGGATCGCCTGTATAGTGGGTCGCCTGTATAGTGGGCCGCCTGCATAGCGGGTCGCCTGCATAGCGGGCCGCCTGTATAGCGGGCCACCCATATTGGCGTATAATACGTATGACAGGCGAGACTTGAGTATCGTTAAAATTAGGAATATTATTTTTATATTGTAGGGAAATTATTATATATTCAGTTAGGTTAATATTACATTAGGTTAGAAACTAGTTATTTTAGGAATTAAAAATTATTTTGTAAACTGTAGATCGTAATTGTAATTGTTTGAATTGTGTACGGGACAGATACACATGTCTACTTGTAGCAACGTTAGTATACTGTCCTTGTGCATAATTTTGTAGTTGTTTAATTTAGTGTGTTGACTTATTTCTTTGTTGGAACTTTTTTTATATTTTATAATGGCTACCATAAATGTACGCTCAGCTACAGAAGTTGAGCTGTGCACTTTGGAGGGTTTAGGCCCTACAACGGCAAAAAAAATCATTGAGATGAGAAAACTTGAAAAAAAACTTGTCTCAAGCTCGAGGGTAAGCATGGAAAAGTGGCAGCAATGGCTATGTGATGGGGTCATAACGGGTAGAAGGGTCACATCTCCTGATGAGGCGCATTCACCAACCCAGTCGACCTCATCACAGGTATAAGGGTCACGTCTCCTGATGAGGCGCATTCACCAACCCAGTCGACCTCATCCCAGGCAGAAAGGCTCAATAGGCAGGAGGACGAATGTATGGACATGAAGCATCAAGTTAAGGAGCTACAGGTCCAGTTTAGAGAATTTATGGTGACATTGGAGACAGAGGCTCTTAAAACATCAGAGAGCATGCCGGCTAGAGCTGCCTCGCCTCCAAAAAAGACCTCTACTCCTGCCACTATGCTACTGACTACACCTGGTGGCCAGTATGTCAGCCAGGGGCCACACATAAATAGCTGGTCACTCTGGGGGGGTAGAGGTACAACTGAATCTATCTATAACTGAGTCCTGTTTTGACCCTATCTTACAAGCTATCCCGAAGGATGGG
>NW_018478002.1:0-1792 GCF_002113885.1 Mizuhopecten yessoensis | reverse complement strand
ATATTTACGACAACTAGCGCTGTGTAGTTAAGGATATCTTATGCAAAACACCAAGCGCTATGTAGTTAAGGATATCATATTAACGAAACCTAGCGCTGTGTAGTTAAGGATATCATATTTATAACACCTAGCGCTATGTAGTTAAGGATATCATATATACAACTCCTAGCGCTGTGTAGTTAAGNATATTAATAACACCCAGCGCTGTGTAGTTAAGGATATCTTATTTACAACACCTAGCGTTATGTAATTTAGGATATTCTATTTATGACACATAGCTTTATGTAGTTTAGGATATCGTATTTACAACACATAGCGGTATGTAGTTAATTTGATGATCTTTAAAACACCGACATGTAGCACTATGTGGTAAAAAGATCATATTTACAATACCTAGCGTTATGTAGTTAAGGATATCATATTTATAACACCTAGCGCTATGTAGTTAAGGGTATCATATATACAACTCCTAGCGCTGTGTAGTTAAGGATATCATATTTATTACACCTAGCGCTGTGTAGTTAATGATATCATATTTACAACACCCAACGATATGTAGTTAAGGATATCTTATTTATAACACCCAGTGCTATGTAGTTAAGGATATCATATTTACAATACCTAGCGTTATGTAGTTAAGGATATCATATTTATAACACCTAGCGCTGTGTAGCTAAGGATATCATATTTATTACACCTAGCGCTGTGTAGTTAATGATATCATATTTACAACACCCAACGATATGTAGTTAAGGATATCGTATTTATAACACCTAGCGCTGTGTAGTTAAGGATATCATATTTACAACACCTACCGCTGTGTAGTTAATGTCATCATATTTACGACACCTAGCGCTGTGTAGTTAAGGATATCATATTTACAACACCTACCGCTGTGTAGTTAATGTCATCATATTTACGACAACTAGCGCTGTGTAGTTAATGATGTCTTATGTATAACACCAAGCGCTATGTAGTTAAGGATATCTTATTAACGACACTTAGCGTTATGTAATTTAGGATATTATATTTATGACACCTAGCGTTATGTAGTTTAGGATATCGCATTTACAACACATAGCGGTATGTAGTTAATTTGATAATCTTTAAAACACCGACATGTAGCACTATGTGGTTAAAAGATCATATTTACAATACCTAGCGTTATGTAGTTAAGAATATCATATTTACAACACCTAGCGCTGTTCAGTTAAGGATATCATATTTATTACACCTAGCGCTGTGTAGTTAAGGATATCATATTTACAACACCCACCGAAATGTAGTTAAGGATATCATATTGACGACACCTAGCGATATGTAGTTAAGGATATCATATTTATAACACCTAACGCTGTGTAGCTAAGGATATCATATTAACAACACCCACCGCTATGTAGTTAAGGATATCATATGTACGATACCTAGCGACATGTAGTTAAGGATATCATATTTACGACACCTAGCGTTATGTAATTTAGGATATTATATTTATGACACCTAGCGTTATGTAGTTAACGATATCTTATTTATAACAATACCTAGCGTTATGTAGTTAAGGATATCATATTTACGACAACTAGCGCTATGTAGTTAAGGATATCTTTTTTATAACACCCAGTGCTATGTAGTTAAGGATATCATATTTACGACACCTAGCGCTGTGTAGTTAAGGATATTGTAGTTAAGGATACCATATTTACAACACCTAGCGCTATGTAGTTAAGGATATCATATATACAATACATAGCGCTATGTAGTTAAGGATATCATATTTATAACAACCAGCGCT
>NW_018478001.1:0-1790 GCF_002113885.1 Mizuhopecten yessoensis | reverse complement strand
CAGTTCTCGTCATGTTCTAGGTGTAATGTTCCCCGCTACATCATAAAACTCAGTTCTCGTCATGTTCTAAGTGTAATGTTCCCCGCTACAACATATAACCCAGTTCTCGTCATGTTCTAGGCGTAATGTTCCCCGCTACAACGTATAACCCAGTTCTCGTCATGTTCTAGGTAAACTGTTTCCAGTTACAACATATAACCTAGTTCTCGTCATGTTCTATGTAAACTGTTCCCCGCTACAACTTATAACTCAGTTCTCGTCATTTTCTATGTAAACTTTTCCCCGCTACAGCGTATAAGCCAGTTCTCGTCATGTTATAGGCGTAATGTTCCCCGCTACGACGTATAACCCAGTTCTCCTCATGTTCTAGGTAAACTGTTTCCAGTTACAACATATAACCTAGTTCTTGTCATGTTCTATGTAAACAGTTCCCCGGTACAACGTATAACCAAGATCTCATCATGTTCCAGGTAAACTGTTCTCCACTGCAACGTATTACTCAGTTCTAGTCATGTTCTATTTAAACTGTTCCCCACTATAACGTAAAACCCAGTTCTCGTCATGTTCTATGTGAAGTGTTCCCCGCTACAACGCATAACTCAGTTCTCGTCATGTCCTAAGTAAACTGTTCCCCGCTACAGCGTATTACCCAGTTCTCGTCATGTTCTAGGTAAACTGTTTCCAGCTACAACGTACAACCTAGTTCTCGTCATGTTCTATGTAAACTGTTCCCCGCTACAACGTAAACCCAGTTCTCGTCATGTTCTATGTAAACTGTTCCCCANTCAGTTCTCGTCATGTTCTATGTAAACTGTTCACCGCTACAACATATAACCCAGTTCTCGTCATGTTCTAGGTATAATGTTCCCCGCTACTAGGTATAACTCAGTTCTCGTCATGTTCTATGTAAACTGTTTCTCGCTACAACGTATAACCTAGTTCTCGTCATGTTCTAGGTAAACTGTTCCCCGCTACAACGTATAACTCAGTTCTCGTCATGTTCTGGGTAAAATGTTCCCCGCTACAACGTATAAGCCAGTTCTCGTCATGTTCTATGTAAACTGTTCCACGCTACCACAAATAACCCAGATATTTAAATGTCCAAGGTATAATGTTCCCGGATACAACGTATATCCTAGTTCTCGTCATGATCTATGTAAACTGTTCCCCGCTATAACGTATAACCTAGTTCTCATCATGTTCCAGGTAAACTGTTCCCCACTACAACGTATAACTCAGTTCAAGTCATGTTCTATGTAAACTGATCCCCGCTATAACGTAAAACCCAATTCTCGTTTTGTTCTATGTAAACTGTTCCCCGCTACAACGTATAACTCAGTTCTCGTCATGTTCTATGTGAACTGTTCCCCGCTACAGCGTATAACTCAGTTATCGTCATGTTCTAGGTAAAGTGTTCCCCGCTACAACGTATATTTCAATTCTTGTCATCTTCTATGTAAACTGTTCCCCGCTACAGCGAGTTTAACTGTTCCCCGCTACAACGTATAACTCAGTTCTCCTCATGTTCTATGTAAACTGTTCCCCGCTACAACGTATAACTCAGTTATCGTCATGTTCTATGTAAACTGTTCCTCGCTACAACATATAACTGAGTTCTCGTTATGTTCTATGTAAACTGTTCCCCGTTACAACGTATAGCTCAGTTCTCGTCATGTTCTAGGTGTAATGTTCCCCGCTACAACGTATAACCTAGTTCTCGTCATGTTCTTTGTAAACTGTTCTCCGTTTAACGTAAAACTCAGTTCTCGTCATGTTCTAGGTAAACTGTT
>NW_018478000.1:0-1789 GCF_002113885.1 Mizuhopecten yessoensis | reverse complement strand
GTCTAGTGTTAACCTGTGGTATTGTGTTACCCTAAGGTCTAGTGTAACTTTTCACCAGTTATCAGGTATTGATGTAACTTTGATATAATAAAATAAATGACAAATATACTGTCATATAAAAAAATGAGTGACATATATACTTTCATGCAAGTAAATAAATAAATGACATTCTTTGATGTAATAAAAAGTGACTATTATACTATCTTGTAATAGAATGAGTGACTTATATGCTTTGATGTCATAAAATAGGTGACTAATATACTTTCTTGTAACAAAATAAGTGACTTATATACTTTGATGTCATTAGATAAGTGATTGACATACTTTGGTGTAATTAGATAAGTGATTGACATACTTTGGTGTAATTAGATAAGTGACTTATATACTTTGATGTAATATAATAAGTGATTGACATACTTTGATGTAATTAGATAGGTGACTAGTATACTTTGATGAAATAAAGTAAGCGACTTATATACTTTAATGTAATATTATTAGTGATTGACATCCTTTGATGTAATAAAGTAAGTTACGAATATACTTAGATGTAATATTATACGTGACTAATATATGTTTTGATGTAATATAATAAATGACATATACTTTGATGTGATAAAATAAGCGACTATATACTTTTGTATTATATAATAAGTGATAGACATACTTTGATGTAATACAATAAGTGATTGACATACGTTGATGTAATAAAGTAAGTGACTGATATAAATTTGGTGTAATGAAACAAGTGACAAATATACTTGGATGAAATAAAATAGATGACTTATATACATTGATGTTATATAATAAGCCATTAAATATTTTGTTGATACACATTGATGCTTTAAAAAGAGACTGAGATATTGGGAAGTCACTGATAAACGTTGATGCTATAAGGAGATAAGTGACTGATATACTTTGATGCTATTTTTCATTCTAATAAAGTGCTTGACTACTTTAAAATATTAACTGAACATCTTGTTTATACGGCACTTACCACCGCACGGCTGGTTTAATGGCTAACCTATGTATCATGGTGTTGAATCACAATAAACAGACCGTGTACACATGATTACATTAGCACCCCGGCCTATGTCAACATTGACTATCGTCGAGTCAAAAGTGCTCATCCAGCTTAATATACACTGCACTTGTAAAACATACCTTACATTTCATGCGTAAGTGAAATTTGATTCTTATCTTAACTCAGTCATTCGACGGTGTTTATGCTTTTACGTATTTGTATAATGTTTTAGTGATTTACGTTATATATTTGAACATGGTATGAAAACATCGAAAACCTTTTGAAAATTAGGAAGATTACCTTTTGAAATACATTTTGGTGAATTCAAATTACAAAGTCGGTTTTACGGAGCCCACGATTAAAGTCTCAAAATGTGATGGAAAATCAATATAAGGCCAGTTGTAGAAATATTGCTATTTGGAATATCATTTCATATACATGTTTGTAGAATTCAGCAATTCCGCCATCATGACATTTTTGCCATTTGTGGTTGTTTTTAAATTAATTGAATGGAAATATTAAACGAATTTCGAAAATGATAGCTCCTATAACTTTGGCTGTATACAAATAAGTATGTCTATTGTGTGTCTGTAATAAAGTAAGTAACTAAAAAACAGAAAGAAGTCCCTATAACATATATTGGATGCAAATAAGCGTGTGAATATGATTTCGGAAATCAAATAAACAATTAAAACAAAAAAGAACAGAAAAAACCCTCATAATACATAGATTGGATGCAAATAAGCATGTTGGTAGGATTTCTTTAGC
>NW_018477999.1:0-1789 GCF_002113885.1 Mizuhopecten yessoensis | reverse complement strand
TGGGCAGTTCTAGAACTGTTGAATGGCAGCACCGGCTGTATGCTTCCCAGGGGGCCGAGAACGATAATGGCTGGTTGCAAAACTCTTAAACCATGGATAGTAATTGTGAACAACTTTGAGACGCCCCAAGAACTAAGTTTTGATCAAGCGGTATATCATTATTTTTTTAATGATAATTTATATGCAAATGAGAAAACAATGTCGGGCGGTATAATTATCGTGGTTATACTATTGCAAATCATTTTGATTGACCAAACAAATGTCGTGTTACATCTCAAATTAATTCGATTTTTAATAGTTGATATTGATATAATGGAAACCAAAATAATGCAAGATATTATATAACTCTATCTTATTGTGAGAAAAAACAGTTTTTTTGATGATGGACATGTTGTCAATATCGATGTTATTTAAGTGGAAAATTGAGTTTTGCCTTGCACAGAATAAACGTTAACAACGACGAACAATATTCGCAAAAGAAATCTTTATTATACACATATTGAATAATATCTTCAAAATATCAACTATAATCGGGACAAGAAGGAAAATTACATGTTGAAAATATATTACATTGAGTTATATCAGAATTCAAATTATAATGTAAAATTTGTTATCATTGTCTATTCTTTTTACAAAATTAGTCTTTCTAATTGGTCACTGCAGGCCTTAACATCTAGCAGGATTTCCGCCAATCTCTTACGTCTGCTGCAGTGTCTCTTAATACAAAGGTTACATCTCCAGTTTTGAAATAGCGTTGTTAACAGTTTGCGACTGGCCAATCACAAATCGACAGTGCGTCATTCCAGACCAAGCCTGCTGGGCAGGGCATAGTGTATAAAATACCGTTGGAACAGGCGACATACGTGGGCATTTCACAGGATTTCTTAGTCGTACTACACCCCTGGTAGTCTCCGTTAGCTTTGCCCTTGCAATCACTGACGCAAGCTAAAAAAAAGTACACAAACCTTAATTATGTTTTCAGTATATGAGATGGACCTAAGACATTCCATATTGTCTGCACCTTAAACATTGGATAATAACTACAGTACAAGTACGCCAACAATGATTTTCACCACACCATACAGCTGTTTTGTCCTTCTGAGACTCCTCGATGATACTGGGGCCAAATAGTGAGGAATCAAATCTGGTCTGAGCTGCTGTTGAAACAGAAGGGCAGGCGTGTAGCCCCCCCTTGATAAAAAGCCAGGTGAAGCAGTGGAAATGATACGTAACAGAACGGAAATCGTAGCTATGTCATTAACGACCACTACCGGCTATCATAGCTTTGGAATATAAAACACCTACCGGCAAAAAATCGCTAGAAACACGAAGTACATATAAACTGCTAGTAATTCTATATGGAAAGCGAAACGAGGTAAACAAGTAAACTTCACCATATCACCATTACGTCCGTCTAAAACGTTTCTGTCTCAGAATGAATATACATATGTTGCAGTTCAGCAAATGGATAATTTATTCATAAACCCGTTATAACATTATATTTACAGCATTTGTCTATTACAGATACTTGTAGACCATGTTGGAATAAAAAAATAAGAAATCATTGCAATCTGTACTTACGGACAGCGGGAACGTTTCCTGCCAGAGTAGCAATTGCTGGAGCTCCCGCTGAAATATAAAGGAGTTTGATCAATAGGTTTGGTTTGTTTTGGTTTGATTTTGTTGAACGTCCTAATAAAAGCTAAGGACGTGACTCCATGTGTGAAGTGTATGTGTGCCGGACACAGGGTATGTTGGTGTACTTGCCTCCTTGTGAAAGCGCAGATCT
>NW_018477998.1:0-1787 GCF_002113885.1 Mizuhopecten yessoensis | reverse complement strand
CCTCCCCTTAACTTCCTTTTGGCGATAACTGTAACACTTGCGCTAGGACACTTCTGATGACCTGAGGTAGCTCAGTCGGTTAGAGCGATGGTATTTCAATCTGAAGTCCTTGGTTCGAATCCCAGTCTAGCCCTGATTATTCTTTTTTCATTCGGAACAATGTTGTTAATTGTATTTTGTTTAATATCCCCTCGCAACGAAAAGTTTGAGGGGATATAGGATTCCGCCCATACACGTACGTGTGTACATAATTGTTACACTCTTTGTCATCGCTCTAGCGACGTCATGAAACTTTCTACAAGTGGTTGGTGTGACAATACCTTGGTCAAGTTCGTGTTTCGGGTTACTGCGTTACAGGTCAAGGTCAATATTTTTAGAAAATACTTTTAACATTGATCTAGCCACTTCATTTCCTATTTCATATGTGACAATGTGTGAATGCGAGGGGATTTGTATCGCTTGTTATGCTTTGTTTCATCTTTATTATTTCTCATTAAAGTCCCACAAGATATGATTTCGAATTTTCTTTTCGGGGAAATGATTTATTAAGTGATAGTCATGTCAGAAAAACAATTTAAAAAACAGTTTTTGGCGGTTGTCAGGGGATCCTTTAACATCAGCTTACAGATGAGATTCTACCACAATGCAACTAGCAATGTTAAAAAGTGCATGATGCCATCATATTAGGCAGTCTCCTACATGAGAGAAAGATTTGTGAAATTATATATAGTACAATTTCATTGCAGGGGCTGTTGGTCTTATGTTGGGAGAGTGTTCAGTAATAAACAACAAATAAGCTTGCAGAAAGGCGGATGTGTTACTGTAAGTATAAATATAGCAGGATAATGCCAGATAATCTCCCTTCCTAACACCAGATTATCTTCCTTCCCTATTGTACTGCCAGATTAACTCCCTGCCCTAATGCATAATACAATAACAGGGAATTTCGCTTTCCTTATGCTCTTCCAGATTACTTCCCTTTGCTGGTGCTCTACCAGATCATCTCCCTTCCCTAATGAATAATACAATATCGGAGAATGTCAGTTTCCCTATCCTCTACCAAATTATTTCCCTTCCCTAATGCATAATACAATATCGGGGGATGTCAGTTTCCCTATTCTCTACCAGATTATCTCCCTTCCCTATTGCATAATACAATATCGGGGAATGTCAGTTTCCCTATTCTCTACCAGATTATCTCCCTTCCCTAGTGCATAAAACAGTATCGGGGAATGTCACTTTCGTTATGCTCTACCAGATTATCTCCCTTCCCTAGTGCATAATACAATATCGGGGAATGTCACTTTCCTTATGCTCTACCAGATTATTTCCCTTTCCTGGTGCATACAAAATAGTCTTGGCTGTAATTTCATCATAAAAAAAGATGATTCAGTTAAGATTTGCATTTCTTGTAAGGTGTATCTCTTGGAGGAAATGGTCTACAAAGCTTGAAAGTTAAATATGTGTACTACATTCAGTGGTTGGTACAGGGCATCATACAAATTAAGATAAGATTTTAACTCATTTTCTTTAATATACTTTGCAAGAAGAAATAATTTGGTATAAAATGGCTTGAAACAAATTTCATAGTT
Organism: Mizuhopecten yessoensis; assembly: GCF_002113885.1. Taxonomy (NCBI): domain Eukaryota; kingdom Metazoa; phylum Mollusca; class Bivalvia; order Pectinida; family Pectinidae; genus Mizuhopecten; species Mizuhopecten yessoensis. Next base: position 195 of record NW_018477998.1, on the reverse strand, counting down.
AGAATTAATGGCAATATTAATATTATAATAAATAATTGTATAACTTCATAAATAAATACTTCAAGTAGGTTTTCAGGAAAACATATCGGTTCAGTAGGATGAACTTATTGAGGTATGGAAATTGAAATACTTGCGAGATTTGTTTAGCTGAGTAGTTACTGGTCTTGTTATTTTTACAGAACAGCATTGTGATTC
>NW_018477997.1:0-1787 GCF_002113885.1 Mizuhopecten yessoensis | reverse complement strand
CGGGGATTGGGGTTGACAATGGTTGAAAAACCTAAATATATTGATCGATTTAATGGGGTTCTATACGTGTCTTTAAATGGTAATGTAAATGTCAAAAGAAATATAATCAGGAGAAAAAAGTTTCATTTGAATACTGACGCAGTAAGTCTCCGTAATGATTGAAAGCCAACATCTAATTACAAAAAAAACCAGAAACAGTAATAGTACAGAAAAATAAATAATTAGAGGATCACACTGATACCTGTTTTCGTTTGTAAAATGTTTTCATAATTCCAATAATTAAAGTGTCTTATTAGAAATGTACATATCAAATAACAAAACAATAAGTCAAAGAACACATTCACACCCAAGTTTTTGCCATTGTCTCCAACATTGTCAGAAGTGATGCAATTCCTTTAGGTATAGGTGTACATGGAGGTTTGTGCATTATTATCTTAATTGGAACTAAGTTTTGTTATCGCAATAAAGTAAGATTCCCGGCACTTTGTCTTCTTACGCTTGGTCATGTAAACTGTCCTACTCACAATGTTTGTGCAACATTCTCAGGGCTCAGACCTCGAAACCTGTTAAAAATAAAATCACGAAAATTAATATCCTTAAAAAATGACTGAAAGTGTTGATCTATCTACGACTGGGACATAAACACGGTATAGTGCTATATAAATGGGAACTTGTTAACACCTTAAATATCAGGGAGTCGTTGAATACAAAATTAGCAAGAACGGTCGATTTGTTTACAATTAAAAACATGAGCTGACGTTTAGGTTTTTTTATTGGTTAAAATATTTTGTATACTACATTTCCAACAAAAAAATCTTTAATGTATTTTTGACTAAGAAACGTTATCAGAAACATTCGTCATTTTTTCTTTGAAGTGAATAGAACAAGAAAAAAAAGTTAACGTAATTAGTGATTTATTTTGCATTAGACATACCTCCCACTATTTTTCTGAGGCTACTCCAATACCGGCAAAATGACATCAAGGTGACAGCAGAGCTCTCTCATCTCGGCATAGCCACGAATTACATCTTTTTTCTTCTTCGTTGGGTCAAGGCGTTTCAATAGGTTTTTGTAGTTTGTGATTGACTTTGAAAAGTTTCGCATTTTCTCGTTAATCTTCTCGGTCAACATGTTAAATATGATGTATTCAAGAGAAATCAAATCATATTCATCTTTAAGAATTTGTTCTGTCCATCGATTAAGGTGCTCTAATTTATTGGCCTTATATTTGGAAATCTTTTGATGCTGTTTTCCTTTCAGGACTGCACACGTAACTGGAAGAACTGTTACCATTCCCGCGATGCCCAACGGAATCCAAAGTGGAGAAGTTAACACTATCGCAGCGATTTCCTTCTTGTTTAAGTCGGCTGTGTGTTCTTTGGTAGGTAAATCTGTGGCGGTTTCTTGTGCTGATACTTCGTCCTTTTCAATATTTTTCAAAAAGCGCTCCATCTTGGCATCCTTTTCTGTGATATTCAGTGTGATTTCGAGCAGCCGGTCCATAAGGTCTCCTGACTCTGACTTGCATTCTTCTACGTAGTCACCAATTGCTTTCAAGACGAATTTTCCGAATAGCAATGCGAGCATAAAGTTTGACATCCGAATAGTCATTTTCGTTGGGGATGTCATCTTCTGTCCAGTTGAAAATCCTGTCTTTGTTTGCAGCATCATTAAGATATTGATGAACACGCTTGGCAATGGACGTTTTGACCGTTCCTAAGGCATCGATATTTCGTTTTTCCTTCAAGAAAAAATGTAAATTTGTATATTATTTAAGTTCGTATTTA
>NW_018477996.1:0-1786 GCF_002113885.1 Mizuhopecten yessoensis | reverse complement strand
CTACCATGCATTGATCTGGATGAGTCCATTATGGTCTACATTGGTAAAAGGGGTTCACAAGTTCAAATAACTTGTTTCATAATTGTTGTAAAATAGATAACATGTATAGAAGAGTACTTACCACTTCCTCCATAGCCAGGTAATTATGCACCTTGTCGATGGCCTGATTTTCAAACTGGAACTCCTGGGTGAAATCGACACCGTCAGACTTCATGATAGCATTATCCATAGCCTTGAGAATTAGTCCACGCATGTATACGCTCGGGTGTTGAGCGTCAACAAGGTCCTGGGTGATGAAGTTACAGCGCTGTTCTATCGGGATCACCTGGTGGTCCAACCTGTCAACACATCATCGTCACAGAATTAAAACGTTGTTTCTACAACCTCAACATTTCTCAGAGTTTTTTTGTTAAGAATTTGTTTTTACTCAAGTTGATTGATATTAACTCAATGACACAAAACCTTCAAACTACACTTGATGCAAATTCATGAAACAGACACGAAAGTCCGCCTAAGCAGCATGAATGGTTCGGAAATGCGTAAAAAATACCTACCAGACTTCATACGACTTCCACATAGCCCGACGTTGCCTGTACGTGTTGGTGTCAGTAAAGGTAATCACGGAAATGTAGTTAATTTTCTGTAAACAAAAATACAAACACTCTCGTTAAACCATTATCATCATTGCTGAATAAAAGACTTAATTTCAAGAACAAACATTTTATTTTATTTTGATGTTCTATAAGTTAGCCACACAATAAAAGAAAAATGTGTTTCCTGAAACAAGTTTTAAAAAATTAGGGTAGGTGGGAAGGGAAAAAGAATTAATATGAAAAATAATTTTGCTTGGTTTATATAGAGGTTGATCTTTGAAAATTGTGTTAGAAAGGTTTATGGTAGACAAACAAAAATTAGGGTAGGTAGGGTTACCAGAAATATAAAATATGGATGAATAACCTGTCTCCCCACCATGCTACATGTATATATAGGCTAAAATATCCCGACCCTTTACCCCTGTTGTTCCAGGTGAGTTAAGAAGTTGCCGCTAATGAACATTACTAAGTAGACCAATTGTTTTCCCTGTATCACCAGGAGTGGGAGAGTGTTACCTGTCCAAAGAAGACTGCATACATCTTGCCCTTGGAACACGTCACACTGACCTCCAAGTTCCGAGGAAGGTCCCATTCTGAGGCATCAATAAGACATCCCGGGAAACCTAGCATGTTAAGCATATATATGTAAACTACGGACATCTTAGAAAAATCAACATTTCAAACATTTATATATACCAAGTCTGACAATACAAGAGTTCTAATGCAAAAAAATAGCAGCGAAGAAAAAATTACAATTTTGTTAATCAAACTAAAAGAGCAATTTTATTTGTTTAGAATGTCCAATCCAAGGCAGGATTTCAAATGCGGTATACGTGAATCTTGTTTTGTTTGTAGTACACTTCTTACATTGTATTCCAGGCATACGGTAGCTAATTGCATGTGCATTTAGTGTGTGTTAACATTCAATTTTTCGGTGTTTTTTGTTTACAAGATAATGTTTTTTTTGTAGTTTTGTTTAAAGGTATTATAAATAATATACGTGTACAATGCATTAAAGTAAATTGTGATATTTTATTACATTATCTGAATTATTTTAACTATTGTTTTTTAATCCATTTCCTAAAAGTCATGCTACGATAGTACATGTATATGTATATGCAAGTGATTTATATTTGTTTGTGTTTTATGTCCTATTAACAACTATGGTCATTTAAGGATGTGCCAGGTTTTGG
>NW_018477995.1:0-1785 GCF_002113885.1 Mizuhopecten yessoensis | reverse complement strand
AAAATTATCGAATGTGAGAACAGCTACAGCACTATAACAGTACTTGACATTTAAAATTTTGTAAAAGTTGCACTTTAGATAATGAGTTGGGTTGTATACACCTGTATCTTGGAGCAGACATTACTTGGTAAGCCCTAGACATAAACATAAAATACTTTAGCAGAAGCAGTTCAGCTGTATATGGGTGAACGACCAATTAGATCACTACATTTTCTTAAACATGCCTGAAAGTGAGTCACCTAATGAGAAGCCAGCATGTCAATGAGCATGCAATGCATGTGCAAAAGCAAGAGGCCTCCCTGAATGGGAAAGTATGAGAAAAAGGAATGAACAGAAACCAAGTATGAAAGTCCTGCTGCAACAAATCATATCAAACAAATATTGCTGAAATCAGACAAGCAAACTAAGCGTCGGGTAGGATGCAGCTGCTGGTAAAAGTGTAGGCATCAATGGAGCTGCATTCAAGGCAAGGTATGGAAGCATGGCATGCCAAACAAATATGTACCTGTCCCTCCAACAGTACCCGTGTATCCCGAACAATGCTTCTGGCAGTCTTCTTCAGATTCAAACCGATTTGTGTTTCCATCACATCCACCGTACCAAAACTGAAAACAACCTTTTCTTCCGGAGTCATAATACCACTTAGCTCCAAACTCGGAACAGGGTCCGCGGTCCTTCTCTAATCCACATCGACTATCCTGTGCTGAAGTAAGAATCACGCTGGTCATATCAATCACAAGCACCACAAACAAAGTGTAACACAGCTTATACATGGTCAATTATTGAAAACAAAGTCTTTTTCACTTCAAACAAATCCGAATTGGCACAATTTGTGTGAGACTGAAGCCTCAGAAGTTAACTGTCATTATATTTGTCTAATCCAGTAAGTCTGAGGAATACAGCACCTTTACCTCGAAGGAATATATTAAATGTAAAAGTTTATGTGTGTAACGAATCACACCACACAAAACATGTGACTGAATCGCCAGGTACGTTAATCCTAATCTCCAACACTTATTGGTCACAGAAAATCATGTCAATTAATATCCTTTATAGATTATTTCAAGGAAAACCTTCAATTTCAAGATTTTTAAATATCCAACACTGAAATTCCTGAAACACTAATCATGCAATTTTTTTCTCAGATCTGTAATCCTTCACAATATCAGTCTGATGTTATGCACTCTTCACTTTCCAGCACCACCGCGTGAATTCATGCTCTACACGTGCACATCCTGGTTCCCTGTGAACGAGTGAACGACTGAGGACAGCGCTGTAGGTGTACCGCTGAGCAGCTATCTTCACGGACCTAGCTGTATAGCACCGTACTCCTCAGATAGGGTGTAGGCCCCATATCATAGGTATACATTTAAATTATAAATATATATAGGCCAAGTTAAAGTTCTTTATAACAGTGACCACACCATCATAAAATGTACCAGTAGTCGACCAGTGACATATAACTGGAGAACCCATTTAGGGCCAGTGATAAATGTGGGATCACAGACAAGGTGTTTAAAGGGACGGTGGACACTAAGGTAGAATCCTATTGTGTGTGTCACCATATATTAGGTCTTTATGTCCCAGCTGGGAGGCAATACAGGCAATCGTGAATTAATCAGTCAAATCTCATTCACTTATTAGTAGTGTATTTATCTCTTCTCCTTATCAGTGGTAGGTCTTACTCATGAATCAGTGGTATAACTTGCTTTTAAATCAGTGGTAAAGGTCACTCATAATCAGTGGTACAGCAAATCACAAATCAGTGGTATACCTCACTAATCA
>NW_018477994.1:0-1785 GCF_002113885.1 Mizuhopecten yessoensis | reverse complement strand
GCATCATAACTATACTAGTGTACATATATGTTGTTTAACTGTACACGTGTTTACATACATGTAGCATAACTATATTAGTGTAAATATATGTAGTTTAACTGTACATGTGTGTACATACAGTAGCATAACTATACTACTCTGTACTGTACATGTATACTACTCATAACTGTACATATCTGTAGTTTAACTGTACATGTTTAACTGTACATGTGTTTACATACATGTAGCATACCTATACTAGTGTACATATCTGTAGTTTAACTGTGCATGTGTGTATATACATGTAGCATAACTATACTACTCTGTACTGTACATGTATACTACTCATAACTGTACATATCTGTAGTTTAACTGTACATGTTTAACTATACATGTGTTTACATACATGTAGCATACCTATACTAGTGTACATATCTGTAGTTTAACTGTGCATGTGTGTATATACATGTAGCATACCTATAATGGTGTACATGTATGTAGTTTAACGGTACATGTGTGTACAAACATGGTATACAGCTATATTTTAATGGTGTACATTATTTATATTACTTTACTTGAAACCATGTATTTACATGTTATATAATTATACTTGTGAACATATATGTAGTTTAATTGTATATGTGTGTACCTACATGCTATGAAAATGTAATGAATAAAATATAAATGTAACTTTAACTATACCGAAGTGTATATTTGCAGTTTTATTTTACATGTTTAGACATATGTGTTATACAATTTTACAGGTGTGCATACACTTGCTTTGCTTTGTAATTTGCTGTTATATGTAAATGTCAACGTTTCTGTCTTGAAAAGGAGGGTAGCATGCCCTGACAATTGGACAAATTCCTTTGTTTGTACTGCCGCTATTACGTCTTTGCTTATATACTGGTGTACATTAAAATATCTAATTGCAGACGTGTTTACATACATGAGCCTTATTTTACCTGTGCGTGCATACACACAATTATATTGTACATGTACGTGTGTATATCTAGTTGTTTATCTGTACAGGTGAGTATATCTAGGTGTTTATCTGTACAGGTGAGTAATCATTCAAGTTGGCTTGATATACACATTGTACGATGTAACTTTTATACTTTTCGTGGAGTATGATTTATACCACGGTTTGATAAACATATGACTATTATACATTTCAAAATCGAAGGAATTTTGGCTTGATTATTAAATACGACCTAGCTTGTATCACGATAATTTATCGTTCCATGGGAGGTAACTCGTAAAATAGTCATGATTCATTATTGTTAGGCTGCCAGGCAATTATAGCTATTCATCTGTCTGAATAGAGTGGCCAGTGCTCGGAGGAAGTAAAACTGTAATGTATTTGTAGTATAAGTTACATATGGCGTTCGTTGTATGATTGTATATCTATTTAAGGTGATATTGGTCACAAAGGCTGAAAAAAAACAATTGTAACTAAAACAATAAAATATAGTGTTTTCACTTAAACAATACATGCCTGATTAAACTTGAAATTGAAGAAACACCATCACAGAACATATGATCTAGCAATCTGGATATAGTATAATCGTATTTTTAGACAAAACTTAATATTTTGTTCCAACTTTCGGTTTGTGTAAACTTACCATTAATATCGAATTCTTTTCAAATTAATCCGTCCAATATACATATTTGCAAGTGTGTATGGCAACGAAAACATCATTTACCATACGAATATTTGAGCAAATTACCTTTTTTTGCTGCTGACGTCGCGATATCGGTGATATGTTCGATATTTGCTGATTGAGGAAGTAATCTTATGTCTTG
>NW_018477993.1:0-1785 GCF_002113885.1 Mizuhopecten yessoensis | reverse complement strand
TCCGATCTTATCGGGCTAAAACATTCTATACTAGTTCTGGAGGGGATAGGTGACCTTGATTGTGCTCTGTCTACAGTCATTTCGTCTTCCGCAGGTTCGGAGATAACCCTATTGGTTATATATAATGAAATTGGTACGCACCAGCACGGTAACCATGCACAGCACTACATTACTTCGAGTAATATTGGTAAATTAATGATATTGGTGTATTAGCACGGTTTCCATGCCAACTGAGTTGGATAATATATCTTTCTGGTCTGGTGGTGTTAGGAGAGGCTAATATTAAAAAAAACAGGGGGGGGGGGGGTATAGCCCTGGCAGCACGGTTACCATGCCACCTGGCTACGTGTGTATGTCTAAAAATAAATGATAGTTTTTTGTTGGTTACAATGTTCGAGATCGGAGGTGATATGATAATATGCCCACGCAGTTTATTTTAGTTATTTATTTCGTCATCTGTATCCAGTGTGAGTATGTCTTGCTCAGGCACTTCACAGCTGCAGGCTATGCCCTTCTGTAGTAGGAAAGTCCAAGACTGTGCGAGTTTCGGACATGGATGTATGCCATCTTTGTATAAGGAAAAATTTGTTCTATATCTAGTCTTGGATTTNTTCCCACCTTGACTTTTCTGGGTGCAGTTGTTTACATGGATCGATCGTTCAACGAGTTTTTCGTTTAATTCACTGATTTTAGTATTTAGGAGATCAACTTGTCTTCTTAGCTCAATGTCCTGGTTAGTGTCATTGGGGTCCGAGACTCCTTTGTAGTCATTCCACCTCTTGATGGACATGTACGGACAGTCTATAAACTTTATGAAAGCCTTGTGTTGTTTCTCAGTAATTTGTATTGCACGTTCATACTGTCTAACAATCTCTTCTACTGCAGAATCATCAGTGCTGGCCAAGGATAGTTTCTTTGCGTTTTTAAATGTCAGGTCGCACGTTCCTTCCTACATATATATCAGGACCACATTGTGGTGATCAACCGCACGTTTTAAACGTTGTTCGAGTAATTGGACAAGTTTAACAGTTTGTGCACCGGATTCACACCATACTTCGAACGGGAATGGACGAATAGTGCAATTGCTGGTCAAAGAATATCCTTTGCTATCAGCAAGTAGGACTGGTTTTCTGACGGTTCGAGTCAAGCCGATGCTTGGCAAACGCGTAGTCGATTTTTCAATATGTTTATCTAAGCGGGAGAGGGTCATTGATCATATGATTGGCATTTGTAACATATCACCTTTAATTAGTTAACTTTTATGTAGTTGCAGTAGATTATTGGTAAAATGTATAAATAAATGTAAACAGCAATCAATTACAAAGACCAAACTTTAAATGTATGGAAACTGTTGAGGTATGGTTTCGATTATTTATTTAACTATGAAACTTTTGTTTTTCTCTCGATAATATCAGTAGAACATGCATATGGTACGTAAGGAAACCTTAAATCTATTATTAGCACAGTGGGCTGTTATTGTCTCTGAACTATCATCTTGTGGAATTGACGCCTAGTCTTACTAATTTGACAAATATCTCAACATTTATCACAATCAACAGCATAATAAAAAAATTACAGTATACGGTTAATATTTTCAAGTACAATGCATTGGAAGACCTTCTCGAAAATGAAAGAAAGGTGTATTATATTTGCATGACAAGTATCTTTTAGATATACAGAGTTCGTTTAGTTTGATTTCCTTCAAATCCTTAAAAAAATACGTCGGAGATTAATTTTTTTGGGGGGTGGGGTGGGGTTTATTTTTATGTCATGTTTAGAAAAAAA
>NW_018477992.1:0-1782 GCF_002113885.1 Mizuhopecten yessoensis | reverse complement strand
ATGTATCCGTAAACAAGATAGTATAACATGATCAAAGACTGTTTGAAAGTAATCACAGCTGACAATGACGTATAAATAGTCCAAAGATACAAGCTCGGTCTATACATTCGGGGTCAAATGAAACTTAGAAGTTTAAGTAAAGGAATTATGTTTTTGTTGAAGAGAAAAGCTTATTCCCATTTCACCCGTTTATCATCTTTATAGAAAAAACCATCAAAAGACAAGTTACACGGAGATAAAACAAGACAAGTTACCCTGGCATGAAACAAGACAAGTTACACGGAGATAAAACAAGTAACATAGACATGAAACAAGACAAGTTACATGGAGATGTAACAAGACAAGTTACACGGGGATATAACAAGCCAAGTTACATGGGCATGAAACAAGACAAGTTACACTGGCATGAAACAAGACACGCTACACTGCCATGAAACAAGTAACATGGACATGAAACAAGACAGGTTACACGCAGATATAACAAGTAACATAGACATGAAACAAGACAAGTTACACTGGGATGAAACAAGGCAAATTACGCTGGCATGAAACAAGACCAGTTACACTGGCATGAAACAAGACAAGTTACACTGGCATGAAACAAGACAAGTTACACGGAGATATAACAAGACAAGCTACACTGGCATGAAACAAGACAAGTTACACTGGCTTGAAACAAGTAACATTGACATGAAACAAGACCGGTTACACGGAGATATAACAAGTAACGTAGACATGAAACAATACAAGTTACACTGGCATGAAACAAGACAAGTTACATTGGCATGAAACAAGACAAATTACACTGGCATGAAGCAAGACAAGTTACACGGGAATGAAACAAGACAAGTTACACTGGCATGAAACAAGACAAGTAACACTGGCATGAAACAAGACAAGTTACACTGGCATGTAACAAGACAAGTTACTCTTGCATGAAACAAGACAAGTTACACTGGCATGAAACAAGACCAGTTACAAGGAGATATAACAAGACAAGTTACACTGGCATGAAACAAGACAGGTTACACTTGCTTGAAACAAGACAAGTTACACTGGCATGAAACAAGAAAAGTTACACTGGCATAAAACAAGACAAGTTACACGGAGATATAACAAGACAAGTTACACTGGCATGAAACAAAACAAGCTACACTGGCATGAAAAAAGTTACATAGACATGAAACAAGACAAGTTACACTGGCATGAAACAAGACAAGTTACACTGCCATGATACAAGACAAGTTACACGGAGATGTAAGAAGACAAGTTACACGGAGATAAAACAAGTAACACAGACATGAAAAACGACAAGTTACATATGTTATCGAAGTTGTAACAAGACTGGTTACACGGGGATGTAACAAGACAAGTTACACTGGCATGAAACAAGACAAGTTACACGGAGATGTAACAAGACAAGTTACACGGAGATGAAACAAGACAAGTTACATGGAGATATAACAAGACAAGCTACACGGAGATGAAACAAAAAAAGTAACACGGGCATGAAACAAGACAGGTTACACTGGGATGTAACAAGACAAGTTACATGGACATGAAACAAAACAAGTAACACTGGCATGAAACAAGACAAGTTACACGGTGACGTAACAAGACAAGTTACACGGAGACGTAACAAGACAAGTTACACGGAGATATAACAAGACAAGTTACACGGAGATGAAACAAGACAAGTTACACGGAGATATAACAAGACAAGCTACACGGAGATGGAAGAAGACAAGTTACACGGAGACGTAACAAAACAAGTTACATGGG
>NW_018477991.1:0-1781 GCF_002113885.1 Mizuhopecten yessoensis | reverse complement strand
TATATATTGATTTGAGAGATGATACCCTGTAATTTTAAAAGAATAAAAGCTATCACATAATAATTGTTTGCTATATGTCATATCAATATCTCTAATCCGTTGCTATGGCAACGTGAGAATGTGATGTTTTGGTATTTACTTCAAATGTTGAAAATCAGCAATTGTGAAAGACCTGCTAATATAATCTACAACCAGATACATCCTACATATTGACATGATTATGTTCGTATAGACCACCCTTTTTGAAAAAATAAATAAAACTGACTGGCAAAAAGAAAATTCGAAAAAAATGAAAATTAACAAAAACGTTAATATTTGGATTTCATTGAAATACAGAAAAATTAATTCTTATTGATAAGCTGTCGATTTTTTATGCAGTTATCCTTGTACTTAAATAGACATTTTACAATTGTGTTAAAACACTGATACGTACGGCAGTTGAGTATTGTTTGAGACCGTCAATGAGGAAATTTACGAGCATCAGGTTACGAGGATGTATGCTTCATTTAATTAGAAAAGGTCTTAGAGGTTCATTGTGACGAGAAACGAGTCTCTAACGAGTATAGGGGTCTGGTAAGGAGAGTAGACATACCTTAATACCTGGTAAAAAGGATACGCCTGATTGTGCGTTGATAAGAATAATATCGAGTCCGTTAATGAGATATGTACAATCATCAGGTGGTAAAAGTGTGCACAAATGATTGTGAGATTGAGGCTTAATCCTCAGTCTGAGATGGAAATTTAATCCTGAGGTTTTGATGGATGTGTAAATCTGAGTGTGAGGTGGTTGTGTAAATTTGAGTGTGGGATGGATTTGTAAATCTGAGTGTGAGATTGATGTGTAATTCTAAGTGTAACGGTGGATGGGTAAATTGTGTGAGTCGATGAACATTATCTATCCTGCGTGGATAGACCGGACAATATTTCTGAGTGTGAGATATATACTATACAAAATAATATGCATATGGAAGCTCGGAGGAAAAATTATTCCTCGTGGCAATGTATTTCCGTTCATTAATCCCGAAATCCGACTTGATTTAGACTCAATTAATTGCAGATATATCATATTCTTATTAAAGGCATCTGTACCGCTCCGTCTTTGATGAAGACACATGGTATAACTTGTATTCCTAATTACGACACATACTCTGAAGACACAAAGGACTACAAAGAAGGTAACAATCCAAAATAAATAGATTAAGGCGTTCTCCTTTCTGTTCTTTCATCTACATGTATATTATGGCGGTTAATCATAGCTTCTGATATTGCAGTTAGTTTTATGGAAAGTATATTTTGTTAACTGAAATCGCAAATCTAAACGTTGTATGCAGGTAATACGGTAGTATACCGAGATTGACATATATATGTGTTAGCTTGCCCTAGGTATAAAGATGGCGTTGAAACGGCTGTTGCTAATTTTGAGATACATTTGTTGTCTCTTGGAGTTCCATGTGATGTATTGTTTTTTTTGTGGTATTGATTCGATGACAGTTATTTTATTGATTGATTTAATTTAATTTTAACTGTGTTGACACTGTGATATAACCATGGGCGGATTGGTCGAGTGGTTAACACTTCGGCCTTCCACGCATGATGAGGAGTGCGCATGCGCTAGAGAGGAGGTCAATCGATCACGAGTACAGCATTTGCTCGTATTTTCATAGCTTAAGGCCATTATTTAATCACCAAACTGCATTTTTCAATCATCTTTAATCATATTTTGGATAATATGTTGCTATTATAGGGTGAAATCTACTGTAGGGGTAAATTTTCAGTAAGTG
>NW_018477990.1:0-1781 GCF_002113885.1 Mizuhopecten yessoensis | reverse complement strand
AAAAAAATCTGATTGTGAACATTTAAATCTAATCAGTATGTTATTTGTAGATGGTGCTCAAGGCAAGAGGATCAAGGTAGACAACCCTGTCGTGGAGCTTGACGGAGATGAGATGACCAGGATCATTTGGGAGAAGATCAAGGACACGGTCAGTTTCAGGCATTTTACCTTTACAGGGATGAAGGAGAGCTCTTTGACTCATTCATCATTGAACCCAATGACCTGTAAATGTTGGTGTAGACGTTTGATGTGTGGCTTCATTTAAACATGGCTTTTCTGACAAGTTAGGATTGTGCAGTCTTAATCTGATTCTCAGATCTAAAACTTCAGTTGTTCAAAAAAAGAAGTAATAGAATTTCACAGATAATTCAGTAATTGCATTGACGCCATTGGCAAATCCCTGTGTCAATTTGAAAGAAGAAAATTGCATTTGCAGTGACGCTATATTTTAAGATATATATATACATTTTTTAATTTTTTTTTAAGGTATGTATATACAAAATTTTATGTGAATAGTTTTGTTCCTATATATGCATCTGTTTTCAAAATATCAATAATTCATGAAATACAGATATGTGATTACATAGTAACACATGAAGATTACATGTTACTTGTAAAATATCCTTCCCTTTATCAAGAGATACGTACAGCCTTCCCAGCTCATTGTCACAGTTGATTGCCTATTCCAGAGCCTTTTCAAACTATCAGGATATACTGGATGCTTCTCTTTCCTGTGGACTATTTAGGGTAGATAATTGGCCCCATTCTCAATTGAAATTATTTCATATTTATACCAAATTCCAAAAAATGCAGTTTGCTTCCCGATTGGTGCATTTTCTTTCTAAAATGAGACAAAAGGCCACATCCCAAATCAAAGGAGAAAAAACCATATTGACCTACATAAGCAGGTCTTTGCTTTAATTTTTTGTCCGATAATATTTTTCATGGTCATCTTTATAAGAAAAGAAAAAAGTCTTGTGCCAAATAGACATCAAGAGCTAATAATGTCAAAAAAAGTCAATGGGGAACAAACTCCTGTATCAAATGCGGAAAAAAGGTACTGAATCCTTCTATCTATTGACTTGACAGTAGCATTATGAATTATAAGATTCCTTGTCAATGAAGTGCTCCATCTTCCACCCCCACATTGCCCATCATACAAGTGTTTGAATGATCCTATAAACTGAAGAGTTCTGCACGGGGGAACAAATCAATTTATGTACATTATGTTTGTGCCAAGATTAACTGGAATTTATATAGATCTATAGATGTTTATGGTGTTCCCAGAAACCCCCAAATGAGGGTTAATCAGCTCCAAAATATTTGCTTGTACAGTACAGTACCCCAAGTTTTCAAGAATTACCTTATGTAACTAATTACCTAGGGGTACAGAATCTTCAAAATGTATCAAATATACCCCCGAATCTAAAATTAAGTTGGAACACTGTTTAAGGGACATTATTTACTCTTTTGAAGAAAAAAAGCAATGATAAAAGGAAAAATATAGCCTATTGTTTCCCATTGGTGATGGGTCTGATTACTGAACCCTCTGAAACCCTTAAAACTCGCTGATATATCTGACCTGTTATATACATCTTAGTGTTGAATTGTCCGAGATCTTGTTCTAACACTTGTAGGATACCAGCATGTTAAGCATGTGTTAATGTACAAGTCTACAGTGGACAAACAGTAACACATGGTGTACTGGCGGACTGTGGACTGCTGTATATATAGCAACAGTAGAGTGGATGTGTATATGTCTGTATCATAGTCAGTGGTAT
>NW_018477989.1:0-1781 GCF_002113885.1 Mizuhopecten yessoensis | reverse complement strand
ATATATAGATTTATATAGATTATAGATATATAGATTTGACATTTCAGAACCATATCTGATGAATTACAATGAACAATAACATTTACAACAAAAGACTCGTGTCTGAATCAACTCACATGAAAAATGACAACTTTCTTCCATTTTTTTGATGAAATTTGTTTGTCATACCTGAACAGCTTTTAACAGGTACCCAGTATGTGGAAGTATCTTATCATCCCTCGTGTCGGCTGTGAGTGTGTGCTGCAAAGGAACAGACAAACAATTTGCAAAATTCCAGACCATGATTTCACAAATATTCCCCCAATAATATTTAACTACAGAACAAGGTAACAGCAAACTGATACAAAGCACCCGTCACACAGTCAGTGTTGGGTAATTGATGTTAAAGGAGAATTAATTTAAATGTGCGCGCCCCCACCAATCACTGATAACATAATCAGAGATAATGATGGGCTTCTTATAATTCATGTTTAGTTTTTCCAAAGGAAAGCAATACAGTACTGAAAATAGGGAAAAAAATCCTGCTAAATTTTCCATAACTTCAGTAACACTGTTTCTATGGATATTCTTTTTTTTAATTATTTCTTCTTAAATTAAGGATTGTTCTTCAAACTGTAGCCAGCATTGAGCAGAGATTAAAAAAAGTACCAGTAATGAACAGTGAAACAATTAGTACAATGTTTAAACCTATAGTAAAGAAGGCGTTTGTATCCTCGATACTCCAGGGGTTACGCTACACTCTATACACCTCTGGAATATGTCATAACAAAATCGAAGGCTCAGTGTGCACCATTGATTGATCATTTGATGGAAGTCGGGCGTCACTCCTCTATAATCCTCAAAGGACAGGCATCAGCCTATAGCAATTGGTCTTTTTTTTAACCTGAGACCAATCAAATAGTTAGCCATATAGCTTCAACTTTGCCATGACATATTGCAGGGATGCAGAAGGTGTAAGTGAGCGTAGCCCCTGAAGTATCGAGGATGACGATAGGGTAAAATAGAAGTTGTTATGTACGACTGGTAGACGTCTGTACTCTAAACTTCAGAATGTCCTATCTCACTTTGTATACTACATTTGGTGGTTTTCTGTTTTACTTGTGCAATAGATTTGTTCCAACTTACATGTACACTAGACTTGAGTGTGTGGCCCGCCTGCTCTCTGATGGGGAAGGGTGTGGTTCTGGTTAGGGCTCTTAGATCCCTCCATACTCCGTCCCATTGTACAATGTGAGAGCCCAGCGTGGACGGGAACTACACAAACACAGTACAGGGTACAACATTTCAGAAACGGGTTACCGCAAGCCATGTCTTACTTCAAAGTTGCCTGTGGTAATTTGTACATCAACAGATCTGTGAACATTTGGACAGTTTCATTTCCAGTCACCCTTGATTTTCCCTTTTGCTGATTCATATTTCCAAATAATGTGTTTAATTTCAAAATCTACCATGACCATTTGGTCAAATTAAAAATGCAATTACAATATAAACAAAAATCCGTGTTTTCACTGTGATAGCACTTAAAACCAGTGAAATAAATGTACAACATACATGTGTATAGTTCTTGTTGTTAACGAAGCCTATCATCTAAAGCTATCTAGACACTTACTGTGAATGCCGTCAGGATTCCTTTACTGGCCTCCTTGTAGCCACTGAGAGGGACATCTGTGTTAGTGTTGTACCCTCCCACGATCAATCTAAGTATTAAAGTCAAAATACAGGTAAGTCATGTGGTACCTCTACAGGTAACTCATCATAGGGTTGTTCTACAGGTAACTCAT
>NW_018477988.1:0-1774 GCF_002113885.1 Mizuhopecten yessoensis | reverse complement strand
AGCAGAAATATGTCACCTGTATGAGTATTATCCCCTCCTGCAGTAATGTAACACCTGTTGACTGGATTGTGAAGGAAACGTTGTGTGAAGTTATTGATAGCACGTTGTTCAACCTGCCCTGTAAGACTGTATTCCTGTATCAATTTCACCATATCTACGTCCAGCGGATAGGAGAAGTTGTTAAAAGACATCTCTTTGTCATACTCGGGTATTGAAGTCACGATCTGGAGCGTTGTCTTTGATGTCCTTGCAGGAAACGTTAATTCCATGGTGGCGTTTCTGGTGTGATTATGGTTATTGTTCAGAGACTTATTTAACGTAAAAACATTAATCTGTAGATTGATTATGACACATATCGTCAGTATCACTAGTGTTGTAACACAAGTCTTTCTCCTAGGCTGCATTGTGATAAGTGATGTTTATACTACGCATTGCTTATATATATGTATACGCATATGATAATTGCCCTGGGCAACAGATGTTTAAAAGAACTGGTGCAATTTGTAAATGTGTAAAACCTCACGATGCATAACTGTATTAGATGTAATCGACGTTAAAAAAAATGTTGCATGGTAAGGTAAGGCTATTATGCGTGAAATGCAGTCAGATGACATAATGATAATGGAGAGAAAGTCTGTGCATGATGTCATCTATCAAAATATCATTGAAAAACATACCCGTGACAGTATTTGAAGTGTAATGTGACATACTCTGTAGTGAATTGCAACATCGAGAGATCTTCGAGATGTAAGTATAATTTGACTCAGTTCAGAATCTTCAGTTGACGGAGGTAATAAGCGTTTATTCGGGACCCTTTCATTCCAGTTTTCAGACCAGATGTCGACATCTTTTAGCTATATGTGGACATAAATAACTGACAGTAACAGTAAATGACGATGCAGATTCCATGTTCTTCCAACCCCCATCTCATATTGTATATCAAGACGTGGAGCAGCAGGGTCATCACGGTCTTAATTGTCTATTCATCTTTTTAGAAATGATTTATCAAAGCTACATAAACAGATTCCAACGCGTATTTACACTTGTTGGTAGTAGTACGGGACGGGGGTCCTTTTCTTTTCTTTATGGGATTGTTTTTCTTGTTTAAATTTATTCAAAATAACCGGCAAAACTTTGGCAAATGAACGTATTGTGAGACAAAAAGGGCATAGCGAACGTTATGCTTAAACGAAAAATAGCAGGAAGTGACCGGAAGAGCAAACGACGGATGTTCGCGATCGATTCTGTGAGTACTTTTTTCATCCTTGAGCACTTATTGGGTAAACCATAGACTTGTTATTAATGTATTTATCTGTGAAAGTGAATACATGTTTTACCAATTCAACTGTTCCCTTAAATATATGCTTTTTCATTCTTATTTTCTCTTTCATTTTTTCATTTACATATACTGTAAAACCCAGTATGACATATAAGCATTTTGTCTTGATTATGTTGTATATTCTTATTCTGAAATATAAACGAAATTGTGTAATCGATTCAATATTATCGAGGAAACCAGAAACTAAATAACATAATCGAACCTGAATTCCTCTCCAGGCTTAATGTGTATTCGTGTTGTCTTTCATTCGGGTTTGTTTTCAGTTTATTTTTTATTCAAACATCGAGTATTGTTTAGTTCTTGTGTTGACGTTTAAGTTTATTGTGTTAACGGTATTGTTTTATTTTGGTTAGGTGTGATTTATACACTTTGGTGCTAGATGAAATTAGGTTTCGCTGGACCTTCAGACAAAAACACTACAAAACATCAACAGAC
>NW_018477987.1:0-1774 GCF_002113885.1 Mizuhopecten yessoensis | reverse complement strand
GTATTAATTAATATTTACACATCGTAGATTAAAAGGACGGATAAATTTTGTGTGCATGATCTTTCCATTGCACGTTAAACCAATTTTTAAAAATATTCAAACTTTCGTCATTAACACCTTCAGCTGATAAATTGTTCCAATTTGTGACAACACGATTGCTGGAAATGTTCTTGGTGGTGTTTAAGCGGCATTGTTTCTTAAAGAGCTTTAACTGGTGACCTCTAGTTGACGGATAGGTGGATTCAGTAAATAATTTAGACTTGTCTGCATCGTCCACACCACTCAGAATTCTGTACACTTGAATCATATCAGCCCGTAGTCTTCTATATACAAGTGTGGGCAGTCCTAGTCGTTTTAGTCGATCTGGGTAAGGTAAGTCTTGCAATGCAATTAAATTAGTTGCCCGTCGTTGTATGTTTTCCAGTGAATGTATGTCTTTCTTTAGGAGGGGTGACCATATTGTGGAGCAGTACTCAATATGAGGTATGACAAGTGATTTATATAATAAAAGAAATGTTGATTGATTTAGAAATGTAAATGTTCTAAAAAGAGTTCCTAACATCCTGTTTCCTTTGAAAACGACTGCAGACACATGTTCGCTAAATTTGAGCTGTTTATCTAATGTCACTCCAAAGGTCTCTCTCCTTGTCTGTTTTTACAATAATGGTTGTGACTCCTTCGTTTTTGAAGTTGTACTGGCTATTGCTGGATGTATTACCAATTTCCAAGTGTTTGCATTTCCCTAAATTTAATTTCATGAGCCACCTCCCAGTCAATTCACAAACTTTGTTGATGTTAATTTGTAGCTCTAATCTATCCTGTGGTGAAGATATACATGAGTATTTTTTTGTATCATCTGCAAATAGCTTCATTATACAGTTAACTGATTCTGGCATATCATTAACATAAATGAGAAACAAAATCAGCCCGATAACACTTCCCTGGGGGACCCCGCTTGTCACATTCTGTACTCTCGATAAGGTTCCATTGATAATAACTCTTTGTTTCAGATTTGTCAGGTATTTCCTTATCCAGTTGCTGACTTTACCTGTAATGCCATATGCTTCTAGTTTGTGTAGAAGCAGCCTGTGCGAGACCTTATCAAACGCTTTACAGAAGTCTAGGTAGATGACATCTATATTGGCCCCCTCATCCATGGCAGTTGCCCAATCTTCCAGAACCTCCAGGAGTTGGGTTGTACATGAACGTCCTGGTCTGAAACCGTGTTGACTTCTGGTGAACAAGCTATTATTGTTCAGGTGTTGTATAATTTTGTCTCTAAAAATGCGCTGTAGCAATTTACAGGGAACAGAGATCAAACTAATTAGTCGATAGTTTTCCGCTTGTTTGGTCGAGCCTTTTTTTGTGTATTGGACAAACATGTGCCATCTTCCATTCTGATGGTAGTTCAGATTCCTGGATGGATTTGTTGAAGATGATTCTGAGAGGTTCAGAGATCTGGTTAGATGTTTCAAAGAAAAAATTAGGATGTAAACCATCTGGTCCAGCTGATTTATTAGGGTTTAGCCTCTTGATTGATTTTTCAACATCTTCCTTTGTCATATTGATGTCAGAGAGGGGTGATTGGCAATTCCTATTGGGAAAGTAAGGTAATTCAGAACATTAGCTGTTTCATCATCTGAAGTGGTTAGCTCATTGTTTGGTCCTACAATCCTGGTTATTGAAGTTTTGGATTTTGTTTTGGATCTCACATATTTTTTTTATTTTTTATTTTTTTTATTCAATTTTTCTTTTTTATAAACAACACATTTAC
>NW_018477986.1:0-1773 GCF_002113885.1 Mizuhopecten yessoensis | reverse complement strand
ACTCAGATATGTCTAACAAAAGGTCATATTACACTCAGATATGTCGAACAAAAGGTCATATTACACCTAGATATGTCTAACAATAGGTCATATTACTCTGAAATATATCTAACAATTGGTCATATTCACTGAGATACATTTACCTGTGATACAAGTGTTCATATTAGATGAACTTACCTGTGAAACGAGTGGTCATAGTATAAATTACTTAAGTACCGTATTTGATTTTAAAAGGAAGCTGTTCTTATAAGTGTGCCACCAGGAGTTTTAGTAATAACTTGAATACTTACATGATATTGTATTTTTTTTTATTTTTTTTTACAATTTTAAATTCTTAAGGTGGTTTTGTTATAGTTAAAGAACTTCTGCTGTGGAAACAGTGCTGTATTAATTCAGACAAGTATATTGAATAAAAAAAAATTGCTTTGGGACATAATGCCCAATTTCAGAATAACACATTGCTTTGTTAAAAATGGGGAATTGATTTTGTGAGTGAGATAAGGAAAAATGAAGACAACTGAAACGAAAAACACTCAAATCAGGCAGAAACTCTTTTTTTTCTAATTAATTCAGCTGTTAATATGTAATTGCTAGTACAAACAAACTGGTTTCATGCAATCACTAAACTAAAATTCAAGTAAAAAATGACATCTCGTAAAATCTTCAACCCTGAGTCAATAGATCCCAAATATAAGTCTTACTAACTTCCAAAATACAACACCTGTAATAGAGGAAACCCAGTACACACTAATTGACAGGTACCTGGTTATGTAATCAGTTAATTTGTATTTAGTAATGTGTATTGCATTATTAATTTTCATTACATTAATTGCTTTTAGTGCATATCATTTACATACATTTAGATGTTAATTGGTCTTTCCTTTTGGTGAGAGGATTGTATTTCAAAAAATCTTGATATTTTAAGCTGAATTATTCTAAGGCCTATTGTGGTAGAAATATGGCCTACACCAACCTACAGTAATTAGTACATAGTTATCCTTCATAAAACAGATATTGTATTTACACATGAGCACACATAAGTTGTAATAGCAAGTCTGCCATGATACACCCGATATGTTAACTGGTACTTGATAGAATACGGAGCCGATAAAATGATAAAATGATGTTTTCCTTCTAGTATTTTGGTTGTTTATGGCATTAAAGAAATACAAAGTTTTAGAATAATACTTTGAATGATTATTAGGTTTAAACATATTCTACATATTTCTTTTTAATACTCTTCAGTTAATATTTATAACATTCATTTCTGTTCAGGTACATAGTCCTTTTGATTTATTTTATGGTTAAGGATCAAAATTAGAGACTGGAGGTATTTTGATAAAAGAGGGACCTCATGGTTAATGGGGCTACCATCAGTGATTGATAAAAAGAGCTCTGTCATGTTTTCCAGGAATATCCAGTTCTATCGGTCAAGATACAAGTCTATATTTAGATGTTAGTTACATTTAGAATCATAGCTAAAACATTACTTTTTTCAATGATGATAATCAAAATGGTATACCGTAAAAACCCATGTAATTTGCGGACCTACGTAATTTGCGCAGGCACTTTTTGAGGCTGAAAATCCTCAAAAAAGCTTCTACTCAAATATTTTGTGCACCAAAAAAAATAGAAAAAAAGTTTAAGTTCCGAAAATCGATCTCTGAAAATGAAAATGAATTTGGCTGAACTTTCTTTGTTAACGGTTACCTATTTAATAATCCTTTCCACATAAACTCAGGTAACAACACAGTATGTATCAATTGTATCTTT
>NW_018477985.1:0-1772 GCF_002113885.1 Mizuhopecten yessoensis | reverse complement strand
ATAACATTGAACAAATACAGCTTTTGGGTGGACCAGATAATAAAGAGTGTTCAGCTTGTTGACAAAACAAATTAGGAGTTTTAACACCCCGCTATTATTTGCATTAAAATTAAAAGGCCACGAAGCAACAATTCTCTATTACTCTATATGCAGTTTAGCCAGTTATAGAACGTCGTTTGGCATATACCGACGTTTTCGAATTTGTTTATTATTAATTATCAGTTATTAATTTTAATTTATTCCAAAGTTGTTCGTTATTTTAGCACGTGGATTTTGTATCAAATGCTTTGACTGTATGTCCGATGCCATGATGTAAATGTGTGTATAAGTGTACCACTCATTGGAGAGTTAGTGAGGTGAGGTGTGGTTTGTTGTGGTTATCTGTTTAAGCGTGGTAGTTATTATTTTTCTTTACAATTTGTCCATTTTTTCCCATGATAAACCCTACATTAGATAAGTGTGGCCACCTATGGAGAAATTATGTATATCAATATTAAAATGTGTTGGAATTCATTGAATAAGTCTAGTGTGTAAGGGACTAGGGTAAAGACTGGACCTTATTGGAGACCAAACCTCCCAACAATTCATCAGTGTACATATTTCAATGTCAAGGGTGGCGAGCGGATGGTATACAAACACTCAGACCACTTCGGCGCAGACTGTCTCGGACCCGGAGGTCTGATGAACACATGACTTGGATCAACAATACCATTTTCCCATTTTTTCAGATGTCGGAAAAATATTCCGCAAAAGCGCTAGCCATATCATGAAATTGGGTCGTCATTCTTAGGCAACAACTGCACGGACGATCGACAGTAGTACTATGATCTGCTATCACATAACCAAGAGGTGAATGGTGGATGAAATCGCCCCAAAAGGTCTGGCGACATACGTTTTCCAAATGGCATTGCAAAATCATGGCGATAGCTTAGGTATTTTTATAACAGTACCAAAGAGTTGAAAACAGATATGTATTCCTTCTACTTTCAAATCGAGAGTTACAATACTGAAGAATTTTACGTTGTTTTCTGAAATTCCTTTGATCGGGCGCGCCCGGGCACAGCCATGCATGAGCGATTTTACTCCTCAGATATAAATAAATGACGATGCCTCTGTAACACTACGGTGCAAATTTAAAGTCAATATTGCACTTGGGATATTAAGTTACATCCATTTTCACCACTACGCTTTTCGCGTTTTTGTCCTTTATTAATAATGTGTTCAGAATTATTGTATACCGTATTCTTTACTTTTTCTTACATATCAAAATAGAAAAAAAATCAACATGATTCTCAAAAATATTGGTACGTGCTTCTATATATCTCAGAATGGATTATGACTAAACACTCGACATCTGTTTATGACAAAATGCTGTCATAAAGAGTAGTATGGTTCTGTTTACAAACTGGATTCTAATATTTGTTAGCATTGCAGATAAAACTACAGAACTTATATATATTTTTGCACAATTTGTTTTTCATTTTAATGTATTATAAACGGGGACACAATACATTTTGTACTGAAAATGCGCTTATCATTTTTCATTGCCCTTACAAGCACAAAAACACTTTAAAAATGACAAATATACGTTTAATGTTTGGTTGAATCTAAACAATTGGTGACCAATCTGGGTTTATTTTTGTACATATAGGTTGTGAAAGGTATTTTTTACCAGTTTTGTTGGTATTTTAACATACAACAAATTTATATTAATTAGCAAAACAAGCTTCAGGGAACATGTATACCGGAAACAACACGGAATGGCAATTGAA
>NW_018477984.1:0-1772 GCF_002113885.1 Mizuhopecten yessoensis | reverse complement strand
CCCCGGTAACCTCTCCACTTATCTCCCGGTATCCTCTCCACTTATATCCCGGTATCCTCTCTACCNCCTCTCCACTTATCTCCCGGTATCCTCTCCACTTATCTCCCGGTATCCTCTCCACCTATCCCCGATATCCTCTCCACTTATCCCCCGGTATCCTCTCCACTTATCTCCCGGTATCCTCTCCACCTATCGCCGATATCCTCTCCATTTATCCCCCGGTATCCTCTCCACTTATCCCCGATATCCTCCCCACCTATCCCCGATATCCTCTCCACTTATCCCACGGTATCCTCTCCACTTATCCCCCGGTATCCTCTACACTTATCCTCCGGTATCCTCTCCCCTATCACCGATATACTTTACATTTATCTTCCGGTATCCTCTCCACTTATCCCTCGGTATCCTCTCCACTTATATCTCGGTATCCTTCCCACCTATCCCCGATATCCTCTCCATTTATCCCTCGGTATCCTCTCCACTTACCCCCCGGTATCCTCTCCACTTATCCTCCGGTATCCTCTCCCCTATCACCGATATACTTTACATTTATCTTCCGTTATCCTCTCCACTTATCCCTCGGCATCCTCTCCACTTATCCCCCGGTACCCTCTCCACTTATCCCCCGGTATCCTCTCTAGCTATCCCCGATATCCTCTCCACTTATCCCTCGGTATCGTATGGTCTCCATTTATCTCACGGTATCCTCTCCACTTATTCCCCGGTATCCTTTCCACCTATCCCCGATATCCTCTCAATTTATCCCACGGTATCCTCTCCACTTATCTTGCCTCGTGATTGGAGCCATGTAACATGGAGATATACTGAGCCACTTTGTCTGGCCTAGTGATTTGAGCCGTGTAACAAAGAGGTAGACTGAGTCACTTTGTCTGGCCTAGTGATTGGAGCCGTGTAACATAGAGGTAGACTGAGCCACTGTGTCTGGCCTAGTGATTGGAGCCGTGCAACATGGAGATAGAATGAGCCACTATGTCTGGCCTAGTGATTGGAGCGGTGTAACATGGGGATAGGGTGAGCCACTTCGTCTGGCCTAGTGATTGGAGCCGTGTAACATAGAGATAGACTGAGCCACTGTGTCTGGCCCAGTGATTGGAGCCGTGTAACATGGAGATAGAATGAGCCACTGTGTCTGGCCTAGTGATTGGAGCCGTGTAACATGGAGATAGAATGAGCCACTATGTCTGGCCTAGTGATTGGAGCTGTGTAACATGGGGATAGGGTGAGCCACTACGTCTGGCCTAGTGATTGGAGCTGTGTAACATGGGGATAGGCTGAGCCACTACGTCTGGCCTAGTGATTGGAGCTGTGTAACATGGGGATAGGCTGAGCCACTATGTCTGGCCTAGTGATTGGAGCTGTGTAACATGGGGATAGGGTGAGCCACTACGTCTGGCCTAGTGATTGGAGCTGTGTAACATGGAGATAGAATGAGCCACTGTGTCTGGCCTAGTGATTGGAGCTGTGTAACATGGGGATAGGCTGAGCCACTACGTCTGGCCTAGTGATTGGAGCCGTGTAACATAGAGATAGACTGAGCCACTACATGGAGATAGACTGAGCAACTGTGTCTGGCCTAGTGATTGGAGCTGTGTAACGTGGGGATAGGCTGAGCCACTACGGCTGGCCTAGTGATTGGAGCCGTGTTACATAGAGGTAGACTGAGCCACTACGTCTGGCCTAGTGATTGGAGTCGTGTAACATGGAGATAGACTGAGCAACTGTGTCTGGCCTAGTGATTGGAGCCGTGTAAC
>NW_018477983.1:0-1771 GCF_002113885.1 Mizuhopecten yessoensis | reverse complement strand
GTGGTACCGTGCTTCCAACGGTATCATTTATAGTGCCACCTCACTATCGACATATCCTGGCATTTATCTTCAAAGCGATTTTTTTTTAACTTAACCGCCATAGTATGTGGCAAGTTAAAAATAAAGTAAATAAAGCTAACATTCCTTTCCTCAGTAGTAACCTACAAGCTTCCTTATTGAGTGAACGAGGAAGGAGATTGCTATTGAGAGGCTTCCGTCTACAATAAGGACTTTAAGGAAGACATCGTGTCAGGTCCCAATGAAATAAACTCATAACCTTTTCGGGTACATGTATCTATTTCACTTCTAGTGTGTCTTTGCCAAACATTTTAAAGGGTTGTATAGGCAACTCTACAGTGTTCTGTGTTCTACGTATGCTAGCGAGCACTGTAGATGAGGAGTTTTCATTCTTTTCACCTTACGTACCATTGCTGATTCCTTAATTGACGACATGGCTATATTGTGGAATTTAGTTTGGAAGGTTATCATGAAATACTATTTTTGATATAAATTTTCTATTATAGGCAAACTTTGAGACCTATTTTCCTTTTCCTACACTACACATGTTCAAAACACACAGATACATGGGTTTTTCATTCTTCTTACTGTATCTACAAACAAAATTGTCATATAGTCGCGTCCTTTCTTCGTATTTCTAAAGATTAGTTTACAGATTTTCAACTGATACCTTTATATTTCATGTACATATAAATTTATCCTTCTTTCGGTGTACGTAAACAACCTTCATATTACACAAAGTATCATATACACATTTTTTTTTACAAATAAACACAAATATATGTGCAAAAGTTGGGCACTTCTGATGGTAGACTTTTCTGCCCATACGATATTTGCATGAATAAGATTTGTCTCGCTGACGTGATAGTGAGAGAAAAATGAAAGTTGTTATATTTGACTTTAATGCATGGCTTTTTGCCATCTGTCTACCTTCCATAAAACTTCTTGGCACGGCTGCTCCATATAGATGCAATGATCTTACAGACTACGTAGGACATTTGTCAAGACCAGGACGCAGTCATTCTTACTAAAATGTTACGGTCGAAGACCTGATGGAAAGTCAACAACTGGGATTTCACCATGACCGAACAAGACCTTTTTCGATAATGTTGGATTCGATTGAACACTATCGAAGAGCTGATCAGGACTGGTAACACAAACCCAGCCTCATTGATGTTATATATTTACAACAGGGAACCCCTTATTCCCCTAATTACAGTGTTTACATGTCCAAATTGATTCGATATTCAAGAGCTATCTCGGAATATATGGACTTCCAAGATATGGCCGTTTGCCTGGTTTGGAAAACAAAGCTCTCATGATAAGAGAACGATAGCGTTACTGCAGATTGGCATAAGTTATGGTAGTGCAAAGAGTCGAAAACTCAAAGGTTTTGATGGAACACACATTTTGAGAAGAGGATGTTAAAGATTGATTTAATTATTCAAAATTCACATTTTATTATCAGGCTTCTTACGTATACAGTGTCTCAAAACGACTGTAACCCTGATTTAATGGTACTAAGTTCAGTTGTTAGAATATATGAATTCTTCTCTCTTCACTTCAGTCAATTATTAATGTTATAACTAATACACTATTTACCTTTAATGTATAAGTTAATTGACATCCGACTAATACCTTATCTTAATAGGTTTATTGATATCTATATAATGTCCTTACCTATATAGAATTATTGACATCTGTATATTGTCCTTATCTATATAGGTTTATTAACATCTTTATACTGTCCTTA
>NW_018477982.1:308-1771 GCF_002113885.1 Mizuhopecten yessoensis | reverse complement strand
TTAGATGATGAGGATCACAACTTATACTAACAGAAGGACTACCCTTCTGTAGGTAGGTAGATAGGGGATGGGGAGCTCAGAGGGACCACCTTAGGGGAAGGTGGGGATTAGGAGCTGGGAAGGACTACCCTTAGGGGTAGATTGGGATGGGGAGCTGGGGGGACTACCCTTAGGGGTAGATTGGGATGGGGAGCTGGGAGTGTCTACCTTTAGGGGTAGGTGGGGTGGGGAGCCCAGAGGGACTACCCTTAGGAGGGGGAAGCTGGGAGGGACTACCCTTAGGGGTAGGTGGTGATTAGGAGCTGGGAGGGACTACCCTTAGGGGTAGGTGGGGATTAGGAGCTGGGAGTGTCTACCTTTAGGGGTAGGTGGGGTGGGGAGCCCAGAGGGACTACCCTTAGGAGTGGGAAGCTGGGAGGGACTACCCTTTGGGGTAGGTGGGGATTAGGAGCTGGGAGGGACTACCCTTAGGGGTAGGTGGGGATTAGGAGCTGGGAGGAACTACCCTTAGGAGTGGGGAGCTCGGAGGGACTACCCTTAGGGGTAGATTGGGATGGGGAGCTGGGAGTGTCTACCTTTAGGGGTAGGTGGGATGGGGAGCTTGGAGGGACTACCCTTAGGGGTAGGTGGACATGGGGAGCTGGGAGGGTCTAACCCTAGGGGTAGATTGGGATAGTGAGCTCGGAGGGACTACTGTTAGGGGTAGGTGGGTATGCGGAGCTCGGAGGGACTACCCCTAGGGGTAGATTGGGATGGGGAGCTCGGAGAGACTACCCTTAGAGGTAGGTGGACATGGGGAACTCAAAAGAACTACCCTTCAGGATGGGGAGCTCGAAGGGACCTCTAGGGGTAGATTGGGATGGGGACCTGGGAGGAACTACCCTTAGTGGAAGGTGGGCATGGGGAGCTCGGGATGGGGAGCTCGGAGGAACTACCCTTAGGGGAAGGTGGGCATGGGGAGCTGGGAGGGACTACCCTTAGGGGTAGGTGGGCATGGGGAGCTCTGAGGGACTACCCTTAGGAGTAGGTGGGGATGGGGAACTCGGAAGAACTACCCTTCAGGATGGGGAGCTCAGAGGGACTACCCATAGTGGTAGATTGGGATGGGGGACTTGGAAGAACTACCCTTAGGACTGGGTGGCGATGGGGAGCTTGGAGGGAATCCCCTTAGGACTGGGTGGCAATGGGGAGCTTGGAGGGAATCCCCTTAGGACTGGGTGGCAATGGGGAGCTCGGAGGGACTACCCTTCAGAATGGGGAGCTCAGAGGGACTACCCTTAGGGGTAGATTGGGATGGGGAGCTTGGAGGGACTCCCCTTAGGACTGGGTGGCGATGGGGAGCTCAGAGGGAATCCCCTTAGGACTGGGTGACGATGGGGAGCTTGGAGGGAATCCCCTTAGGACTGGGTGGCGATGGGGAGCTTGGAGGGAATCCCCTTAGGACTGGGTGGCAATGGGGAGCT
>NW_018477982.1:0-239 GCF_002113885.1 Mizuhopecten yessoensis | reverse complement strand
TGGCGATGGG
Organism: Mizuhopecten yessoensis; assembly: GCF_002113885.1. Classification (NCBI taxonomy): domain Eukaryota; kingdom Metazoa; phylum Mollusca; class Bivalvia; order Pectinida; family Pectinidae; genus Mizuhopecten; species Mizuhopecten yessoensis. The sequence continues at coordinate 229 of NW_018477982.1, read as the reverse complement.
GAGCTTGGAGGGAATCCCCTTAGGACTGGGTGGCGATGGGGAGCTTGGAGGGAATCCCCTTAGGACTGGGTGGTGATGGGGAGCTTGGAGGGAATCCCCTTAGGACTGGGTGGCGATGGGGAGCTCGGAGGGACTACCATTAGGACTGGGTGGCGATGGGGAGCTCAGAGGGACTATCCTTAGTACTGGGTGGCGATGGGGAGCTTGGAGGGAATCCCCTTAGGACTGG
>NW_018477981.1:0-1771 GCF_002113885.1 Mizuhopecten yessoensis | reverse complement strand
ATCCGAATCAATGTTGGAAGTTGGATATCGTCATATTGAAGAGGGTAGTGGAAGTGAGTTGTCTCCATGTTTATCACATTTACGTAAGTCCTTTAGATCGTGATTAATTACACTAAAATGGTTTTCATTTTATCAAACTATGGACAGATAGAAAATAACACAACAAACCTGAATTCAAGTATTTTATTATATTTCATTCTTTTATTACCGATACTTTAGAGAATACGACAAAATCTTGCTCCGTAGTTTGTATTGGAATTTCTCTGAATTCTGACCATAATTGAAAACCACGAAAATCGTATTCAGTAAAAACATATTGTTAATCTTGGTATAGTTCATATTTTCCCATAGTACTGCTGCCTCCGGACGAAAACTAAATTGAATGATAAGGGCAAAATGCAGCTAGTGAAGTAAGTCTGTACGCACGCATATTTACGCCCTTATCATGATGCAACACAATATTTGTTACTTCTTTTGAATGGTACAGAGCGGAATACCGCAAGAGCACCGCATCAGGTGGTCATAAAGGAGGAGCATATCTCAGATGACCAGCGTCCCCATATTAAACACGAACAGACATCACATCGGCGTAAGTATGTTTACATTAGTACACGGACCTACAATTATTGTACATCAAATTATCCCTATGTATTTCATTTCAAATATATTTTATTGATTAAACAAAAGGATTGAGCAACAGGCTTTGCCTATATAAGCTCTCTCCATGGCTTCCAGCATACTTTTGATATTTGAAGACATTGAATACAATATTTACATACATACATTTTATTTCAACTCATCTCACGACACTTGGATACATTTATTGCTAGGTAATATATATCTGATTAGGCCGGATTAATATTTTCATGTTTCTACAAAAACAAAAAACAAAAACAAAAAAAAACCACACCATTATTTCATGTGATACTTGGACTTAAGGATGTGCACCTCTGAGAAGTCAAAAATTTCCTGTATCAAACTTTTTTTGTTATCTTGATTTTTGGGAAAAGGAGATAATGGCATAGTAGAAAATGCAAACAACAATCTATGTCCGTGTGCTCGTTTTTGTGCTATGATCAGCCAAAGATACCAATTTAACACAATATGTGATTTTAGGTGAATTTTCGGGTTTTGCCCATTTGCAGAACAAATTCATACAATTTCTTCTAAGTGTGTAATCAGATATGTATGAATGTTTGTAGAATTGATAAAAATATTATTTTCTTTGAAACTATGGAAGTAAAATTTCTTAATCTTATTCATTTTACTCAGAAATGCGATTTTAGTTACGCCTACCCCTTATTTTTTAATGAAAAAATGCAAATTTTTCACCATTTTTTGCAGATTAAACGCTTGATATAAAAAAATCCTGTATTAAACTTTTTTAGTATTCAATGAATCGAAAGAAAATGTGTTTCTCTTTCTAAAACTGCCACAAAAATGGGGGGTCGGTGTGCTTCTTTTTTTGTTCCATTATTATTTGTGTTATTTTTTACTTTTTTCGAGGTTAAAAATCAAAAGTGCTTCAGTAACCCTAATATGTAAAAAATTATATCAATAATATATAACTTTCCCCTTTTTTGCATATTATTTTAATCATATTGAACATCATAAAATTGTACAGCAAAATTGAACCTGCTACAGTTAAAAATGGTGACACAATGACAATTTAAGTGATCAATCTAGTGTCAAAAAAGGTGAAATTTTGGCCCTTTGTGAAGAAAAGAATGTAGTTTTTATTTGTTTTAAATGAATGTGCAGTTGGGCATTA
>NW_018477980.1:0-1770 GCF_002113885.1 Mizuhopecten yessoensis | reverse complement strand
AGGACTGTATTTGGTTTGGATAGGAAGAGAATCTGGAGGACAGTACTTGGTTTGGATGGGAAGAGAATATGGAGGACTGTACTTGGTTTGGATGGGAAGAGAATCTGGAGGGCTGTACTTGGTTTGAATGGGAAGAGAATCTGGAGGACTGTACTTGGTTTGGATGGGGATAGAATCTGGAGAACTGTTATTAGTTTGGGTGGGAATAGAATATGGAGGGCTGTACTTGGTTGGTTTGGGTTGGAATAGAACTTGGAGGACTAGCTTGTAGGTGGTTGATGTTAAATCCTACTGTTAGCCACTCATATTTTTTTAATTACTTATTTTCATGATAATTCCTCAGAGATTATTGTGAATTTAATTGTGTCATGCATATTTATTCAAACACCAGCTTGTACTGGTAAATATTCTTGAAATGTTCAGTATTCACAGTATGTACATTTGAAAAGTCTTGGATTTATGTTATGCACTACCATCAGTTTTCTGTTTCTACCCTCTCACCGTTACCATGTATATATTAGCACTAACCACACTGCTAATATATTGTTATGCATTCTCTTCACACAGGACCTACAATTACTATGACTGATGAGACCAGAAATACAGTGTTTGTGTACCTCGGGGAGGGAGCCTGTGAAGAAAATGCAGAGGTTGTAGTGCAAACACTAAAGAGACACCTGGATGAAAAGCACTACATCTTCAAGTATATATCCCCGGAAGAGACCATTGCAGGTGAGTTCAAAATTTTAATTTGATGCTCTAAAACAGTTTGAGAAGTTATTTTTCCAGTTATAATATATCATTTCCTTTGTATTTGTTCAAAGACTTTTATAGATTGCAGGTCTTTTTAGGTACCTAGTTAGTAGAATTTTAAATTCTTTCCAGTTATATTTATGAAAAGTATCACTAAATATAATTTTCTATGGCTCAGAGGACAAGCTATCAAAAATACTATCAAGAGGTATGGAGTTGGAATCATTATAGTGTAAATGTTATTTTAAAAAAGAAATGTATGTATTTCAATATACATTCAATATATTAACATGACGATGTGATACGTATCACGATACTGTGGTCATGATTATACAATATGCATCACTTTACATATAGGAACAGTTGGAGCAAAGTGAAAGATATGTTGCAAATTTTTAATTACAATATTACAACAGGAAATAGACTTGGTCCAAAGTGGGCATGACTTTAAAGTTTTACACAATTCACGTCTTTCGGCGTGCATGCTACGCTGGAGCTGTCACTCACCATGTTGGAACGGATAAGAGTAGACTTAATTCAGACACAACAAAATACGGAAAATATCGTAAAAATAAAAATTGTGTATTTATGTCGTATTTAAAATATCGTGATATATATCGTTGCAGCCCTCTTGTTTAGTATATATCTTTGCTATAGTAAATGGGTAAGCAACTCAAAGTCAGAAAAATGGAGGACAAACAGGAACACTTCTTTGTTGGAGATACCTTATACTTTACTGGGACTTTATATACCTTAATGATGTATCTGATTTTTTTTGTTCATCATTACTGCAATAACTTTAACATATACTCAATGTGAAAAAACAGGGTCATGAGAGGCATAATGGGTATCAGGATGACCACGACCTGCTTTTCTACAGCAGAAATGTCATAGACTTAATAGTTACTAAGTGGTGGTGTGGCTCTACAGGTTTGTTGATAAAGAAGACTACAGGAAATATTGATTGTCCTGATAATATTCAATTATAGCCTTTGGCTGAGGTCGATACCTGGATTT
>NW_018477979.1:0-1769 GCF_002113885.1 Mizuhopecten yessoensis | reverse complement strand
GGGCTGCGGTGGCCAAGTGGTTAAGGCATCTGACATTCTGCTTCCACTAGCCCTCCACCACTTGGTCGTGGTTCTAGACCTACGTGGGGCAGTCACTAGGTACTGGCCGTAGGTTGGTGCTTTTTATCCGGGAACTCTGGCTTTCATCCACCACCAAAATTTGGCACATTCTGAATGACTATAGCTGTAAATAGGACGTAAAACACAAACAAACCAAACCAAATGTGGGACTAGACAAGAATTTTAACCCTACACTTTAGGTTGTTATACTTCCACTCTAACCAACTGAGTGACCTGGTCAACCAAAGTGTCCTCGCATAGCTGTGCAGCTACAGTAATATCCAGTAGGAAATTAAGGGGAGGTAACTGTTTATAGGGAACACCACTACCATGGGACAGGGATCTTTAAACAAGGGTTCATTAATAGAGAAAAATATAAGTGTTAGTAGTTAAGACACAGAAATATTCTATTTCACGAGACTTCTAATGATTGTGTTTACTGCTATGGTTATTGCTATAAATAACACATCCAAATATTGCCGTTAGGTACTTTGGGTGTCGCACAATCATTCCTTAAAAGCGCAATTTACTGAATGTGTCAAAAGTTATGAATTGTATTAATACAAACTGTTTATGAAAGGAAGTGTTTATTTATGTAGGTTATTTGAGTTGTATCACTGTTGTAAACACCCAAGAGCATTGTTAACCCTTTCATCCCTATGAAACTTAAGTGGACTCTACCACGCATTGATCAGGATCAGTCCATTGTGATCAACAGTGGTGAGAGGGTTAAGGATGAAAAGAATTCATGTATATGTATTTGTAACCAGCTCCAAGTCATCTGAGTTATCTCCCCTTTTGATAATAGTTCCTGCTCCCCCCGGGGTGTTATTTAGAAAATATAGGGTAAATAAAATGTTTGTTTATGCTTGATCAACTGGTATGATTTCTTTGGTGTCATGGTTGACTGAACAATATATTAAAATGTTTTGAAAGGTTTTCTTTGTTGAGGTGTTAAACTAGGAGAGATAACACAATCATATAGCCTTCTGGTAATTCTTTTTTCGGGAATGTTTTAGGGACAAATGAACATAAACTGGTTCAATTGGCGTAACTTGCCGCAGAAAAAAATCAATAATATTGCACTTAACAATTTACTGTCTACTGACGTATGTCTTTTTAAATAAAAAATCTTCAAACTGACACATTTATGACTTTTAAAATGCTTTAAATAAACGAGATGACGTCTTTTCCCAATTGTCATGAAATTCAGACCACAGCAAATAGCGTAGCTGTTTTAAAAGAGATCTGTAAAAAGTATATCTCAGGCAAAATTTTCATTACATTTTCGTTTCATAATTGTATTAGACTATCAATTGAATAAATTGATTGTGTTTATTAAATATTTCATATAATATTGATTTTTCTTTAACTTTCAGCCCTACATAGAAGAAATATGTAATTCCTTAAGATATCATATATTTGAGAAGTTTTTAGAAAGGTGAGTAATTATATCAAGCATTTGAGCTCCATCTATATACATGAGAGCTCTTTCCTCCCTCACTCACAGTTGCCCTAGGCACCCCCAGACAGACATCGTCATCGTACGATCTTAGCTGTTGTTGCGATGGAAAAATCATTCTGACCAGACAATAGAACCCTGTTGTGTCAAAGTTGTTATAACTACCAAAGAAAAAAACTTCACATAAACTTAACCCTTTCATCCCTATGTTACTTGAGTAGACTCTACCATGCATTGATATGGATGA